>NW_027526233.1:9987279-10024616 GCF_048455015.1 Haemaphysalis longicornis | reverse complement strand
CCGAGGGTGTCAGGAGCGGCCCGGGTGGCACAGGCCGTGCGGCGGGGGAGGGAACTGCTGCGGGTTCCTCCGTCTCCATCTCCTCCGCGCCCTCGCGTGTGCTTCGGGCCGGTGGAGAGGACGAAACAGTGGATGCAACAGCATCCCCAACGGACTTCGATGCCACCACAGCCGCTGCTCGCTCAGCGAGCGGTGCGGAGGCGGGTTCGGCTGCCCGAGGCAACCCAAGGAGGGGGTGGGCTGGACCAAGTTCGACTCTCGATACTGGGTCCCCGCCGAAACCAGACGCTACTCCGCCCCTCGGCGTGCTGCGTCGGCGTACCTCCCCAGGGGGAAAAAGGCGAACCTCTTCCGCGCCTGTGGTAAGGTGATGTTTTCTGTTACCTTTATGTTAATGATTTTTTTTCTCTACTTGAAACTTTTCACAAGCGCGAGAGTATGCTGCGTGTGGACCCTGGCAATTCGGGCAGGTGAAGCTGGTTGCAGTGCAATTGTCGGAGAGATGATCATGCTCGGCGCATTTGGCACATGTTGTTTTGCCGCGGCAGGAGTTGGTACCATGCCCGAACCACGAAACAGCGCCGCGGGTTAGGGATGTACGGCCGGACAGAACAACGAATGAAACCTGCGTTGACGTGCTCGGGCAGTGTGCAGCAGTCGAAAGTCAGAATCAGGTGTTTGGTGGCTATTTCTTTGTTGTCTCTCCTAATGACGATGCGCCTTACTTCTGTCACGCCTTGGTCTTTTAGGCCTTCGAGCAGATCGGTCTCTGTCTCGGCTAGGAGATCTGACTCAGACACCACACCCTGGGAGCTGTTGAGGCTGCGGTGGGGTGGGGTTTGGCTGATGATAGTTGTGGCTTGCTGCTGCGTGTTGACCTCAACCAAGACCTCACCGGTTCTTACTTTTTTTAGCATTGTACCTCTTGCCAAAAATACCTTCAAGAAACTTGGATACAAGTAATACGGATTGTGAAGAAAGAGGCTTGGATTTGTCAACAGATTCAGATATCAAAAAGCGGGGGTAGTTGTCGGGTTTCGGGGAGTTGATGGAAGGAAAAGGTGGGAAAGATGCTTTGGTGCGGACCCCTTTCAGGGTCCGATCATGTTTGGAGGGGCGTTTTCGCTTTACCATATGGCATAGGAAAAAGCAGGGGACGGGGGTACTTCCTTCACTCGGGTTACCCTGATACCGCGAGAGGTCCCGGAGCTCCCTGCCTGGTAAACAGACAGGGAGCCCATCCGCCGGAGCTTGACCTGGGCTCCGACGGCCACCGTTTGAGGTTTCTACCCTTCACCTTAAAACACATCGTTACTGTTGGTCACAACTTATGTATTGGGGCTCGGGGTGCGCGGTGTCGCCAATACCGTCACCAAGATTGCTCAAGGTGCACCGTGCGGGGGAACCTTAATTTTTAATAAACTGGCAACAACATGTTCAATATACACACCGTCAGATTACGGTCTAACTAGTGCAGACTTCGAAACGTTAGTTGATCAGCTTCAGGTGTTCTATCTATTGGTTGGAGTCTAATGCTCACCACCCACTCTTTGGGTCTCCACGAACCGATCCAAGGGCGCCTCCTTGAAAAGTTCAACGAGACGCCTACTACTGAATCAGGAGCCTGCCTACTGAACAGGAAGGATCCAACGCACTGTAATGTAACACATAACACATACTCCTGCATAGATCTGGCCATTCCCACCAGTCCTCTTGCCAGTCATTCATTGGAAAGTCATTAACAAACTTGTATGGGAGTGAACACTTTCCAGTGAGTCTTAAATTTTTTGACGAAAGAAATCGCATCACGCCACTTCTACTAAAATTCAAGTATGATGCTGCGAACTGGGAGAAGTTTAAAGAACTCTCCAAGCTTCAGTATAGTCATAAGCCTCCTTGAAATTGATCAAGCTGCAGAGACTCTGACCACACATCTAATCGACGCGGCACTAAACTCGACTCCCCAAAGTTCTGCCGGGCGGGTTATCAAGTCAAAACCTTGCTAGAATGATGATTGTAGGCTTGCTCGCAAGGAGCAGAATAAGGCACGGGATGTTTTGCGTATGTGCCCGACAGCCGAAAACCTGTTATATTTCCAAGCGCGCAAAGGCCAATGGCCGACGAATTCATCGTTCTGCAAAAAGAGAAAGTTAGAATATGCTTGTATCGTCAATAACATCATACACAGACACGCGGAAAGTATGGAGAACGATTAAATCCCTTCGTGCAAGTAACAATGCTACACTTCCTGCAGTTGGAGGCTGCTTAGAAGACAAAGCGGATACCCTAGGCGAGCAGTTTCAGTATGTGTCAAGTTCCGCTCGTCACTCAAGCAATTTTACAAAGCACAACAAGTCAGAAAAAAAAGGTTACACGTGACAAAAGGCAGTGTCACGTACGTTATTATTGCCCCTTTTTACCATGCAGGAGCTGAACATTGTCCTTACTACTGGTGGAAAATGAGCACCAAGTGTAGGCAGAAATACATATAGGATAATTTGGCATTTACATGACGACACGCTTGAAGCGCTTTTACAGCTGTTTAACAAAATCTGGAATACAGGACAGTTTCCAAAAGTATAGAAAAAGCTATTGTGGTGCCGATTCTAACGGAGAGGAAAGACCTAGCATTTGCAAAAAGCTTCAGATCGGTCGCTTTCACCAGTTGTTCGTATAAATTGCTCGAAAAAATGGTCAACCACCGCCTAATATATTTTCTTGAATACCACGGTTTTATAGACATGCGCCAAGCAGGTTTTCGCTCTGGCAGATCCACAATGTTTTTTGCATTGTACTTGACCCACTCCTGCGATAGCCCGCTTGGGCTGCAGTATGCAAAAATAAATAATAAACAAATAACTAAATAAACAGACCACCTACTGGCTCTGAGGTCCTACATCAGGCAGGCATTTGTCTATAAGCAGCATTATTTATCTGTTTTCTTTGCCACCAAAAAGCTTACGACACAGTCTGGCGTTATGGTATTCTGTGTGATGTGCAACGTCTTGAGATGTGTGGCAACATGCTTAACAGTCTGAAAGACCACCTCTCGGAGCGGACCTTTCAGGTTAAAGTTTGAAATGTCCTATACGAGAAGTTTGTTCAAGAAAACGGAGTACCACAGGGTAGGATGCGGAGCTGCACTCTGTTTATTGTGGAGATGAACTCGTTAGGAACAACACTTACGTGCTCTGTCTACTACTCACTGTATGTTGACGATGTTCACGTTGCCTTTAAGCCATGCGATGCGGCCATCTGTGAGAGGAAGATGCAACTAGCTATAAGAAACTTACGAAATAGCCGATGAAAATTGTTTCTGTTTCAATCCGGACAAAAGCACATGTGTGGTTTTTTTCTGGACAGCGTGGGATTCACGCAGACCCCATCATTACACTTAATGAAACACCAATAACTGTAAAAAAAGAGCAGGAGTTCCTAGGTGCTGTACTTGATGACAAACTCTCATTTATCCCGCACATCAAGCGCCTCCGAATGAAATGCCTGCCTGGGCGCTGTCAACGTTCTAAAAGTCTAAAAAACGTTCTAAAAAGCGTTCTAAGAGCAGGAAGCCATCTCGTGACGCCAAGTGGAACGTACACATCGCGCGTCACCATAGACGGTACAACATACCCTGCGGCATCCGTCATTTTGCTTAACTGCTCCCGCGACGTAATTCTTGGCTGGACTTTTTGACGAACAACGGTGCAATAATTGATCTACAGACCAAGTCTATAACTTTTTCCTCTGACCACTCCATTACGCTGGAACCGAACCCCGAACACCGTGCTGCTGTAAGGATCGCCGATAAGCATGTCACCTTGCCACCCCGCGCAAGCTTGATGATCACCGTCTACTCTGAAGGTGCTGTACCTGACGTCGATGCTATCGTAAAGAGTGACCAAAGGTTGCTTCTCGACTGCGGTGTTTCCGTCGCAATCCCACGTTTTGGTCACTAATTTTACCGAGGAGTACCAGCATTTAAACAAGGCTGCTGCAATTCCGTTCCTCGAAGAAACGCAAGAAGCAAGTGGCGTGATCGCGGTTGCCGACTTTGAACGCGCACCTGAAGAAAACTTCAACCCTCCGCATCTCTTCGACGTAAATCCGGCGCTACCGCAAGAAAAATAGAACATTATTGGCTTTGCTGCGTCGCTACAGGGAGTCTTTTTGGTCAAACTCAAAATTACGTCAGACACCTTTAGCGAAGCACCGAATAATAACCGAAGATGGAGCCCGGCCTACCCGACAGACACCGTACCGAGTCTCTTCCCACGAGCGGAAAGCCATCCGGACTCAAGTCGACAACATGCTCAGCGACGACATTATACAGCCATCGAAAAGCCCCTGGGCTGCGCAGGTCGTAGTCGTGAAGAAAAAAGACGGCACATCAAGGTTCTGCGTTGACTACCGGTGACTGAACGAAATCACCAAAAAGGACGTGTACCCCCCGCCACGAATCGACGACACCCTCTACCACCTCTGCCAAGCGAAGTACTTCTCCTCGATGGATCTGAAGACCGGCTACCGGCAAATTGAAGTGGACGAGATAGACCGAGAGAAGACTGCATTCATAACCCCGGACGGCCTTTACGAGTTCGAGGTGATGCCGTTTGGGCTATGCAAGGCACCAGCAACGTTCCAAAGAGTCATGGACACTGTGCTAGCTGGCCTGGAGTGGCACACCTGCCTCGTATATTTCGACGACACTGTGGTGTTCGCCCGGACTTTCGACGAACACCTTGCAAGGTTGGAGTCTGTACTCGAGGCCATTCGTACGTCTGGGTTAACGCATGAAGTCGGAAAAGTGCCGTTTCGCGTACGAGGAACTGGAAGTTTTGGGCCACGTCGTCAACGCCGCAGGAGTCCTGCCTGACCCGGCCAAAACCTCATGCATGACGAACTATCCAAGACCCAAAGACAAGAAGGGCGTGCGAAGACTTCTCGGACTATGCGTGTACTAGTGGCGCTTCGTCGCGAACTTAGCACGCATTGCAGAGCCTTTCACGTGCTTCACGAAAGATAGCACCCCTTTCGCCTGGAAAAACGCGTAAGAAAAAGCATTCTGCGAGCTGCAACAACGCCTGCAAAACCCGCCCGTGCTCGCTTATTCCGACGAAAAGGCCAAAACGGAGATGCACACGGACGCTAGTGATATAGGCTTGGGTGCCGTCCTCGTCCAAAAACAAAGCGGTTGCGACAAAGTAATCGCCCATTCCAGCCGTGGTCTGTTGAAGGAGGAGAAAAACTACTCAGCCTCTGAGAAAGAGTGGCTGGCTATTATATGGACCATTTCAAAATGTCGCCCATACGTGTATGGCAGACCATTCAAGGTTCTGACAGACCACCATGCGCTGTGTTGGCTCGCAAATTTGAAGGACCCCTCTGGCCGTCTTGGGCGGTGGAGATTGCGCCTACAAGAATCCAACGTTACAATCGTCTATAAATCCGGCAGGTAACACACCGAAGCCGACTACCTGTCCCGCACCCCTGTCGACCCACCACCACAACACTCCGATGAAGACAGCGCGTTCTTCGAATTCGTGACGGAGAGCGACCTAGCCGCCTAGCAGCGTGCCGACCCTGACTTACGCCTACCTACAAGGACTCAACCTCGCCGTGCCCAGGGCCTTCAAACGCAACTTACCAGCATTCAGTCTGAAAAACTCCGTCCTCGTGAAGAATTTCAGCCTAGGAACGAGAAGGAATTACCTTCTTGTCATTCCGGCAGGTCTTCGTGACGAAATTTTGGAAGCCTGCCACGACGACCCGTCTTCCGGACTCCTCGGCACTGCTCGCACTGCCGAAAAATCAAGGCAAAAAAAATACTACTGGCCCCGCCTTACAACCGATGTCACCCACTACGTCCGGAGCTGCCGTGACTGCCAGCGACGAAAAACGCCCCCGTTGAGACCCGCCGCACTTCTGCAACCAATCGCCGTCCCATGGAAGCCCTTCCAGCAGATTGGAATGGACCTTCTATGCCCGTTCCCTACGTCACATTCCGAGAACAAGTGGATTGTCGTAGCGACAGACTACATGACGCGCTACGCAGAGATGGCCGCTCTTCCGAGGGGTACTGCACAAGAAGTCGCAAAGTTCTTCATAAACCAAGGTGTGCTGCAATATGGAGCCCCTGAAGACCTAATCGCGGACCGCGAAACGGCATTCACTGCGGAGCTTATGCAAGGAATCTTACGCTACAGCAACACCGATCACCGAAGAACCACGGCGTACCACCCCCCAAACTAACGGACTTACGGAACGTCTGAACAAGACGTTCGCGGATATGCTGTCCATGTACGAATACGTTGAACATAAAACTTGGGACGAAGTCCTCCTGTATGTCACGTTTGCGTACACCACAACGACCCAGGAAACTACGCAGATGATACCGTTCGAGGTGTAACGGACCAGCAGCTGGTGGATGCTGGACGCTACAATCTCCAACGCCGAGACGCCGAGTACCACCCCGCGGATCTTGTGTCGATTTGGACTCCCATCCGACGACGCGGACTCACTGAAAAGCTTCTGCGACGGCATTTCGGACCCTACCGGATTCTACGACGTACCTATGAGGTGGTTCCCGATGGTGATTCCGGCATATCACGACGACGCACGCGGCCAGAAGCCGTCCCCCTGTTTCGCCTCAAACCTTACTGAGCAAGCTGATGGACTTTTTTGTTGTTCTTGCTTGTTCGGACTTTCATTTTATTTTAGCATCGGGTGGATGCACTCTTAGAGGGTGTAATGCCGCGAACCATGCATTGGGTTAGTATATTTATAGTTTGTTTTTACTGCCCGGCTGCGCCCGGCTGTGTTATCTGTGTCCCAAGCGAAGCGCACGTTCCATTCTTTATTTTTATGCCGCACGGCTTATCTCATTCGGATAAGGAGAACTTTTCGCCCTAACGTCACTGGCCTGGAATAATCTTTGATCTCCTATGTTCTGGATGTAATTAGATGCAGACGCCACGGCATTCGAATCGTCGACGCTCGCCTTGCGCACGTTACTTTTTTGACTGCAGCTTCGCCTCCTGTGTATTCTTTGAGTTGTTAGGGGAGCACAAGTTCGCTCCAATAAACTTGTTTTCCTTGAAGGCAACTGCGTCGTCTTTGGCTTCGTGGCAGTTTATCGAACGCACGTCACCCGTGAGTTATGTCGTAGAGCCTATGACTCCTCCCGTCGACAACTGTGGCCGTTGCCGAGAGACTGTGCACCTGAAACGTCTCAAGCGTTACTACGAACCCGTCGTCGTCTCGGGCCCATGAGTCGTCACGATGGCTCCTATTCGACCCGGGGAAACTGTATTGAGGACGAACTTTGTACAGTGTAGGCACAGCCGAACGGCTGCGCGCCATGAGCAGTGGCTGCGTAAGCGGCATCGCGAGTGCCAGTTGAACTACCAGCGTTCACGACGACGATGATGAGCGTCAGTCTGCAGCTTCGCTAGCGACGAGTGCACTATAATAAACCGGCTCCGTCTTGAATCGCGATTCCTGCCTCTCTGATATTTCATCTTTGAGCAAGACAGCCATTTAGAGTACATACATACGTACATAATACGCACATACGTACATACACACGTACATACATACATACATACATACATACATACATACATACATACATACATACATACATACATACATACATACATACATACATACATACATACATACATACATACATACATACATACATACATACATACATACATACATAATTACCCCCGCACGGGGCACCTTGAGTAATCTTGATGACGGTACTGGCGATACCGCGGACCCCGAGCCCCCCCAACATAAGCTGTCACCTACTGTGGTTATGTGTTTTAAGGTGAAGGGTAGAAACCTCAAACGGCGGCCGTCGGAGCCCAGGTCAAGCTCCGGCGGATGGGCACCCTGTCTGCTTACCAGGCAGGGAGCTCCGGGACCTCTCGTGGTATCAGGGTAACCCGAGCGAAGGAAGTACCCCCGTCCCCTGCTATTTCCTATGCCATATGGTAAAGCGGAAACCCCCCTCCAAACATGATCGGACCGTGACAGGGGTCCGCACCGAAGCATCTTTCCCACCTCTTCCTGCCATCAACTCCCCGAAACCCGACAACTACACCCGCTTTCTGATAGTTGAATCTGTTGACAAATCCAAGCCTCTTCACAATACATATTCCTTGTATCGAAGTTTCTTGAAGCCATCCTTGGCAAGAGGTACAATGCTAAAAAACTAAAAACCGGTGAGGTCTTAGTTGAGGTCAACACGCAGCAGCAAGCCACAACTCTCGTCAGCCAAACCACACCCCACCGCAGCCTCAACAGCTCCCAGGGTGTGGTATCTGAGTCAGTCTCCTAACCGAGACAGAGACCGATCTGCTCGAAGGCCTAAAAGACCAAGGCGTGACAGAAGTAAGGCGCATCGTCATTAGGAGAGACAACAAAGAAATAGCCGCCAAACATTTGATTCTGACTTTCGACCGCCGCACACTTCACGAGCATGTCAACGCAGGTTTCATTCGTTGTCCTATCCGGCCATACATCTCGAACCCGCGGCGCTGTTTCAAGTGCCAGCGGTTCGGGCATGGTACCAACTCCTTTCGTGGCAGAACAACATGTGCCAAATGGGGCCAGCATGATGATCTATCCGACAACTGCACTACAACAAACTTTACCTGCCCGAATTGCCAGGGTCCACATGCAGCATACTCTCGCACTTGTGAAAAGTTTCAACTAGAGAAAAAAATCATGAACGTAAAGGTAACAGAAAACATCACCTTCCCGGAGGCGCGAAAGAGATTCGCCTCTTTTCCCCTAGGGAGGTACGCCAACGCAGCTCGCCGGGGGGCGGAGCGGCGTCTGGTTTCGGCGGGGACCCAGTACCGCGAGTCAGACTTGGTCCCGCCCCTGCCCCCCCCCAGGGTTGCCCCGGGCAGCCCAACCAGCTTCTGCACCGCTCGCTCATCCAGCAGCGGCTGTGGTAGCAACATCGTCTCTTGGGGATGACGCTGCATACACTGCTTCCTCTCCACCGGCCCAAAGCACACGCAAAGGCACGGAGGTCATGGCGACGGAGGCCGTCGCAGCGACCCCTTTCCCCACCTCACTGCCTGTGCCATCTGTGGTGCTCCCCACGCCTTCGGCACTGGCAGTGCAGGCAAAGAACACCCGAAACGGTACCAGGTCAAGGGGGCCCAGTCCGCTGGGCACCCCCTTGCCTTCAGATGACGACATGGACGTCGAGCCCTTCCGGCTTTCATCGCAACGAAAGGAACGGGCTGCGACGTCCAGGTCAGTAGAGCAGTTAAAAATCCCCTTCCAAGAGTCCAAGCCCCGAAAAACCCTACATAAAAGTCACTCCAGTAGCTCTGAACACATAATAATGGGAAGAGAAAACATTGTTCAATGGAACTGCAGAGGCCTTCTGAATACTCTTGACGACGTGTATGAGATTCTGCATGCCAATCAGCCAAGTTTAAGGTGTGTCCAGGAAACACATCTGAATTCCAAACACACAAATTTCTTGAATAGTTACCTGGTATACAGAAGACAGGGATGGCTGCACACACTCTTCTGGCGGTGTGGCCATAATCGCCCGCAAATCCTTAGCACGCCACCCTGTCACCCTGAACACCATCCTTGAGGCTGTAGCCATCTGCACAATAATATTTAATAGGTTGATAACGGTATGCTCCATATATATGCATCCTGATGTTGCACTTACGAGCTGTGACTTCGAGGCGCTGGTTGACCAGCTGCCCGAACCATCCATCCTTACAGGCGACCTTAATGCTCACAACTATCTTTGGGGCTCTTCTCGAACGGATGCCCGTCATCGCCTGATAGAGAAATTCCTTACATCTTCAGGAGCATGCCTTTTCAACAATAAACAGCCTACGTACCATAACATAGGTCACAACACATACTCACATCTTGACTTGGCTATTGGTTCTGCAATTCTCTTGCCGTGTCTTGAGTGGGGTGTGGGCACGGACCAATATGGTAGTGACCATTTCCCCACTTCATTAACGTATATAGGTACAGGCCCGAGCAGTCCATCTTCCCATAAAAGGTTTAATGAAGCAAGAGCTAACTGGAATGCATTTACAGAGACATCCAAACTACACCCCACATCCATAAGACGTTGAAGAAGCTACCCAACTGCTCACGGCGCACATCCTCGACGCCGCCGAAAAGTCCATTCCCCACGCCTCTGGTACCCCGCGCAACCAGAGGAGCCCGTGGTGGAATGAGGACTGCAGGCGGGCGCGAGAGGCCCAGAAGAAGGCGTGGGGTATCCTTCGTCGGTACACCACGTCGAGTAATCTCCTTTTGTTCAAACGGGCCTAGGCGTTAGGAAAACGTGTGCGCCGTGAGGCAAAACGAGAGAGTTGACACACCTTCTTGACATCCATTAATTCATACACAGACACACACAAAGTCTGGACACATATAAGCAAGCTCAAAGGACAACAAACACACAGCTTGCGCCTGGTTAGGACAACAGGGGACACACTCGAAGACCAGGCTAACACACTTTCACAACACTTCGAACACATGTCCAGCTCAGCACGCTACACAAACACTTTCACGGAACACAAAACATCTGCAGGAAAGAAGTCCCTGCGTGATACCAAGAAGTCGCAAACTTCCTACAATTCTCCATTTTCAATTCATGAGCTGAAGGCTGCTTTGACCACATGTAAACCTTCAGCTCCAGGTGCAGATAAGATTACATACACAATGATACAACACTTACACTCAGACACCCTTGAAACACTCCTACACTTATACAACAGAATATGGCTTTCGGGGCACATTATACGCTCTTGGAGAGAGGCCATAGTAATGGCTTTCTTCAAGGAATGGAAGGACCCTTCCTCGCCTGCCAGTTATCGTCCCATTGCCCTGGCAAGTTGCCTGTGTAAGCTCTTTCAGAAGATGATAAACAGAAGACTCGTGTATTTCTTAGAGTACAATGGTCTTCTTGAGAGCTGCCAGGCAGGCTTCAGGGCGGGGCGATCTACCAAGGATCAACTCGTTGCATTAGAGGCATATATAAAAGATGCTTTCCTCCATAAGCAGTATTGTATGACAGTATTCTTTGATCTAGAAAAGGCGTATGATACTGCTTGGAGGTATGGTATCTTCATCGATTTGAAGTCCTTTGGCATATCGGGTAACATGATGAACAAGCTTGCCAGTTACATGTCCGAAAAAACGTTTCGCGTGCGACGTGGCACTGCACTCTCTAGGGTTCATGTGCAGGAAAATGGAGTGCCACAAGGTGTAGTTTTAGGTTGCACCCTTTTTATTGTGAAAATGAATTCTCTTAGGAAGGCATTGTCGCCGTCGATTTCCTGCTCAATTTATGTAGACGACGTACAATTATCCTTTAAGTCTTGTAACCTGTCTGTCTGCGAGCGCCAGGTCCAGCTTAGTGTTAACAAGTTAGCTGGCTGGGCAGATAGCTACGGTTTTAAATTTAATACAGGGAAGTGCACTTGTGTTTTGTTTTCCAAGAGGCGTGGCATACGGCCGGATCCTGACATTCAACTCAATGGTGTCTCGATTCCTGTCAAAAAGGAACACACGTTTTAAGGTATAATCTTTGACGAAAAGCTCACATTCATCCCACACATAAAACCACTAAAACATAAATGCTTAAAAACAATAAATATCCTGAAGGTTCTCTCGCACGTCTCTTTTGGTGCTGACAAACAACTTCTTTTACGTGTTTTTACCAGCTTGATAAGTTCACGATTGGATTATGGTAGCGTTGTCTATGGGTCAGCCACTAAATCATCCCTCAGAATGTTGGACCCTGTTCTTCATCTAGGGCTCCGCTTGGCGTGTGGTGCCTTCCGGACTAGTCCAGTTGGAAGCCTGTATGTAGAGTGCAACAAATGGAACCTACAACGTCAGCGAGCATGCACAGATCTCCTTTATGCTTTTAAAATTTCATCCATGCCTCGCCATCCTTTTAAATCAGTTTTTCGTGATACATCGATGACTGAACTCCTTTTAAATCGACCATCGTTCTCTGCACCCTTCTCTTACAGAGTTAGAGAGGAAGCGTCAGAGTTTGCTGTCTCCTTTTTAGATACAATACAAAGTTCTCTAACGGATTTTATAGCACAATGGCATCTCCGCTCTGTATCATGCGACACATCTTTCACACCTGTAGATACAAACCGAGCTCCCACATGTGCATTGCTGCAGCACTTGTATTTGCAGCAGAAGTATCAGTGTTCTGAATTTCATACGGATGCCTCTAAAACCTACACCTCGGTGTCCTTAGTGTCACGAGAACTCTAACAGTAATACAAGTATCTTTACGGCAGAGGCTTATGGTGTACTTCTTGTTGTTAATCATATACTTCATAACCACATCCCACAAACCATTATCTATACAGATTCCCTCAGTGTTGTGCGGCCATTGTCGTCAACAAAGTCTTCAAAAAATCACGTTTTAACCTTATCACCAAAGGTCTGTGTATGTCCACAAATTTGAACTCGTCCTTTGCTGGGTCCCTGGCCACTGTGGTATAGCCGGGAATGAAGCAGCGGATCCAATGGCTGTTGATCCAATACACTCTTGAATACAGTAGACATAACCACATTACCCTACACCGACGTGAAACCACACATCAGACAACAACTTCACAAAACATGGCAAACACACTGGAGCGAAAAAACAGACAACAAGTTACATGTAATAAAAACACACTTAAGACCATACACCACCGACACACGTAATAGATACACTGAAGTCGCCTTGGCTAGATTACGGATAGGGCACACACATGCAACGCACTCGCACCTGCTCACTGGATCTCCAAGACATCTGTGCAGCAGGTGCGGAGAGGCCCTATCCGTGATCCACACCCTCGTACAATGTAAGGCACTCGACATTACACGACACAAACACTTCCCACAACTACACACACGACATATTCCACCACACCCGTCATACTTCTTAGGAGACGATGTCATGTTTTCTATTCAGCGCACCTTTAAGTTCCTATCAGAAGTTCATTTCTTACAACTCATCTCATAGCACCCATACTTTTACCCGTGGTCCTATACACCAGCCACCTTATTTATCTTTTAACCACTCATGTTCTTCACCCTGGCCCTTTACACCAGCCGTGCTCATAGTCATTACTGGTTTTATTCGCTTTCCCTCTTCATCAAAACTGTATTTGGCGCTCCTTGCCCATGTCGGCCTTGCTCCATTAAACCTAAACCATCATCAGCATACATACATACATACATACATACATACATACATACATACATACATACATACATATGTGCATACATACATACATACATACATACATACATACATACATACATACATACATACATACATACATACATACATACATACATACATACATACATACATACATACATACATACATGCATGCATGCATACATACATACATACATACATACATACATACATACATACATACATACATACATACATACATACATACATACATACATACATACATACATACATACATACATATTTTAACTAAAAGCGCATAAAAGCGCGGGGCAAAGAGAGGAACTACATGGCACAAGCGCTTACTAACAAATGACTTTAATGAAACCAAAAGCAGAAAATCTCGACACAGCGCACCCTTCTGGCGCATCATACACACAAAAACTCCCGTAATTGAACAATAATCGGCAAGGAATCAGCAATGCGCTGTAACAATTGGCCGATGTTCCGCGCAAGTGTTTTCAGATCGATAACATCAGGACCGAACATTGTGAAGCCAAGAAATTTACCGCCTTTTCACTGAACGCTATCTTCAAGATGGGCGAATTCCTCATTGAGGAGGGCGACGGATGGGGCGCTGACACAAGTTCCAGTCCTATTGCACAAAAAGATAAAGTGAGCCTACGCCACCTCGCGTGTACGTTCTGAGAGTGCCTAAATAGGACTTCTGTTTTTTCTAGCCGAGGCACACACCCATGCTTCCTACAGTGGTCAGATAGATGTGAACATGGGTTCCCCTTCAAGTATGAGGAGTGTTCTCCAAGACGGATATTCAGGCACCTGCCCTTCTGGCCTACGTAGGATCCACCGAAATCAAACGGGATTCGGTAAACAATGCCTTTCGTGCATTTTGCGCATTGTTTTCCATGCTTTACCCCGCACCCGCCTTCTCGAGTTTCTTTTAGATGCGGAGCATCTTATAGTCTGGGCATGTCCCGCGTCGGCGTCCGCACTCACACTGCGCCAGCGCAACTCTCCTCCTTCCCTCTCTCCCACAGCTGCGCGATACTCCGCCACTTCTTCTCTCGTACCAGCTGCGTGCACTTCGCTACCGCTTCTCCCGCGTTCTCGCTTCTGCTTTCGCGGCGCATGCTCGGCGCTTGCGCATCTCTCCTCCTCTCGTCTCCTCTCCTTCAACCTTGAATGTAAATCGGGTAGCGCGCTGCGCGCGTTCAGTTCAGCGCTTGCTGCGGTTGACTCCACTTCACTCCGTTCTTCCGATGAAGTGTGATGGAAGCAACAGTCCCATCAGTTAGTGGGTTGGCGCAAGCAAGCGCAAGCAAGCGTTATGTTTCCTTTGTGTTCGTAGTCGAATTTGGGGGAAATGTAGGTGAACCCCGCGATGGCCCGCATCTACTCAGCGTTCCCTTCGGGAAGATGGGGCTAATTTTTCTTTGGTTGACTTTTCTTGCAATATCCCCACACAAAGAGGACAATTTGTTTGGTGCCGACAACACTACTTTGACATCGAACCTCCCCGCGACCTTTTTCATTCGGTGAGCCACGCGATGAATATAAGGTACAAACACCATCCTCTCATCCCGACGGGCCACTTCACCCTCTCCCTCTGTGAGTCCACGCGGGCCCTTGATGTCTTCTACAACGCGGTGCGCTGCCAAAATCAACGCTTCTTCAGGAAACCCTGCCTGCTTTAGGCGAATCACCTGACATGAAAAGCGGAACTGCATTCGGTGCTGGCACGACTTGTTCAGGGAAGATCTGAGGCGATTCATTGCTAAACCGTTCTTGACTGTCTTCGAGTGACAGGATGAGAAATTCAAAAGGGGTTTTGCACTCTTCGGGCTAAACTCCGAGCAAAAGTGGTCCGAACGCAAAATTAGAACCAAATCTAAAAACCTGTTAGCGTTATCAGTGGGGACTTCAGCGGTGAAACTCAGCCCCATCCCGCACTGCTTAAACTTCTTCAAAATATCCACCATGCCCCGCATCATGACCGCTCTGCGGCAGAAGACAATGTAGTCGTCAACATATCTACACACTTTTAGCGCTGAACCCTTAAGGGCACGCTTAAAAGGCCTGTCCACATAACTTATATATGCACTTATAAGGGACCTGTCCACATAACTTAGAATATGCACTTTGCCTTCCCATTCAACGAATGTGGAGCGCCGGTAAAAGTCCAACAGTTCAAGAAATCATGAAGGCAAAAGCATCGCAAAGAAACAGCACGGAAGTCCAGTAAGAGACAAACACGGGCGCTGAGAGTCCCTCAACCGAAATTCCGCAGCGACCTGAAAAAGCAACCTGATCGCTGAGTATAGTAATACAGTTTTTCACAGACTGCATAAGCTGAGCATGCGGTAGGCTGTAGAACAAATCCTCAACGTCTATACTGAAGCCAGTGCAGTGACAAGGGTTTTTCGTTACCAAAAACTCAACCAGCTGCTGAGAAGAGGACAAAAGAAATGGGTAAGCAAGGCTCAGTGACTTCAAATACATCAGTAGGAACCCCGAAACTTCGTGCTGCCAAGACGCGTTCAGACGCAATGACCCTGAACGGCATGCCTGTTTTGTGGGACTTGGTTGTGAAGAACACGGCCAGTTGCACCCCTTTGGCTTTCTTTACAGAAGCTGCTAGGCTAAGAAGGTTCAGTCTCCTAGTGAGTACAGCCTCCGGTTTAAGAGTCCCGGGCACATAATTCTTCTCTATAGCAGCACCGGCTTTTTCCGAAAACATTCCCTCAGGCAACACGACCAAAAACCCCTCTTTGTCAGACACAAGGGCCCTCATGCCACCGGTTGCAAAAAAGTTCACCATCGGTCCCACCTCCGCACGTCGTTGTGGCCTCCCCTACGGGCTTGCAATCGCATTCATACACTCCCTTTGAAAGTGGGTGAATTCTGATTCCGGTGCAAGGCGCGAGCAGGAGCGGGTCATGGCGACTTTGTCAAACGGCGTGAGGTCCGGAGGAAGGCAGAACTTTGGCCCGTGCTAGGGAACGTCGTTTTTCTGCGCTTTTAGTTAGCATGTCTCCATACGAACTTGCCCACTTGGTGGTGCTCCTAACATACATACATACATACATACATACATACATACATACATACATACATACATACATACATACATACATACATACATACATACATACACACATACATACATACATACATACATACATACATACATACATACATACATACATACATACATACATACATACATACATGCATACATACATACATACATACATACATACATACATACATATTGTTCGCATGGAGGGCACGGCACCTTCCATGCGAACAAAAGGACTAAACTGCCACCGTTCGTCTTCCAGATTGGTTTTCAGAGCACTGGTATCACTTCCCTCAGTGGCAATAGATTTTTACCGCCCTGCCGTGTCCTCGTGTTGCTTGGTTCTCGTGGATTGCTGGTCTGTGTTGCTGCGGTTTTTGATGGCGGGGGATATTGAAGAATACCCCGCCCCTACTACGGCGCAGCTCCGGAAAACGAGGCAGCATTCGACCATCGGTTGACTGCAATGCATGATAAATTAGCCCAGATACACACCAATACTGATAGATTGACTTGCTAAGATGCGTAAGTCCAAGAACTGAACGCAAAAATCGCAGTTCTGGAACATACTACAAAAACACAGGCATAAAAGCTAGCTGAATTTGAAAACAGGAGCAGACGTAACAACCGCTTGGCGTAGAGGAAGGCAGCCCGGAATCGGAGTGAGACTTACAAGTTGCTGTAGTCGACAATATATTTCACAAAAAACTGAGCGTGCAAGTTCAAACTGAAAGAATTCATCGATTGGGCAATCAACCACCGGGGCATATTAGACCAGTCATAATGAGGTTCTATGATTGCAAAGAAAAAGAGGATATACTCCGGAACTGCAGAAAACTAAAGGGATTAAATTAGTCGCAGTTAGCACAGGAACGGAATAATTGGAGTCCATGGGAGAGGCCTTTGCCCTGCAGTGGGCGTAGATAGGATGGTGACGATGATGATGCTGAAAGGGAACTTCTATTAGCGTAAGCAATGACTACTCAGGGGAGACGGTCTAGGTGCGTAAAATATTGTGGGACAGCGCAGCTGCGAAAAGGGCCAGCGGAAAGAAGGTATCGCTACTTCATGACAAATTGAAGATAGGCGACAGCTTATATACTTGGGACAACAACCGAGACGGACGCCAACCATGTCGGAAAGAGCGGCGTGCAAAAGGGCAGTCGGCAGCAATACACACCTGAAGATGATGATGATGATGATGATGTTTGGATTTTTTTGGCGCAAGGCCGACTGAGGACAAAAAGCGTCAAAGGATGGTTAGTGCATTTGAGTGACATGAAAGCAAAAGTAAAGCATTTCAGTAAAAACAAACGAAGTAGAACACAAGCTAATGAAGATAACTGGTGTAAAGGGCCATGTTGTCATGATGCATGATAAGAGATGAAATGTAAAAAATTTACATCAGTAAGAAACTTAAAAGCACGCTTGATGGAAAACATGGGCTCGTCTCCTAAAAAATATGGTGCGTCAAACGGGATGTGTTGTCTGTATAGTTGGGGGAAGAGTTTGTGTCGTGTTGTGTGGAGTGTTCTGCATTGAAGTAGCACATGCATCACGAATAGGCTGTCTCCACACCTGCTACACAGGGGTCTTGGAGATGCTGTGAGCAGGTAGGAGTGTGTTGCATGCGTGTGGCCAATCCATAATCGAGCCTGGGTAACTTCATTGTGTCTGTTGTGTGTGTCAGTGGTGTATACTCTCAAGAGTGTCTTTATAACGTGTAGTTTGTTGTCTGTCTGTTCGTTTCAGTGTGCTTGCATGTTGTGCAAAGGTGTCTGATGTGTGACTTCTGGTCGGTCTAGGGTATTGCTGTTATGTCAACTGTAGTTGTAAAGAGCAGCAGCCGTTCGGTCTGCGGTCTCATTACCTGCAATTCCAGAGTGCCCTGGCACCCAGCACACGGTAACTTCAAGGTTTAGCGCATATATAGACATAATAGTATTATTGAGAACATTGACGACATGGTTTTTAGACTTCTATGCTGATAATGTACGCACAACAATTAAAGAATCAGTAATAATTACGGATTTGGTAATTCTCTTTAGAACAATATGTTTAGTTACAAGAAGTATGCCATAGGCCTCTGCCGTAAAGATACTTGTATTACTATTCATAGTTTTACTGGCATTTAAGGTACCACCATGCGCTGCACAGGAAACAGTTATGGCAGTTTTTGAAGCGTTCGTGTAAAATTCAGCACACTTATATTTGTCTTGCAGAGACGAGACATGTTGCACGATCGCACTTATGGGCACTCTGTTTTTCTCGACATTTGTGAAAGATACATCACATGATATCGGGCGGAGCTGCCACGGTACAAGAAATTGAGTAACGGATTGTTTTGATGGTGTCCGAAAACATGACATCAAGTCTTGACGCTTCTTCTCTACTCTGAAAAAGAAGGGAACAGAGATTGATGGACGATTAGAAAGGAGTTTAGGTATGGATGTATCATAAAAAACTGACGTAAAAGGATGGTGAGGCATAGATGAGTTTTTAAAAGTATAAATCAGGTCCGTGTCTGCTCGCTGACGTTCTAGGCTCCATTTGTTGCAGTCTACATACAGGCTTTTAACTGGACCAGTCCGGAAGGCACCACACACCAAGCGGAGCCCCAGATGAAGCACAGGGTCCTTCTGAGGGATGTTTTAGTCGCTGATCTATAGACAATGCTACCATAGTCCAATCGTGAACCTATTAGGCTGCTAAAACCACGTAATAGAAGTTGTCAGCATCAAAAGAAATGTGCGAGAGAACCTTCAGGATAGCCATTGTTTTTAGGCATTCATGTTTTAGTTGTTTTATTTGTGAGATGAATGTGAGGTTTTCGTAAAAGATTATGCCTAAAATCTTGTGTTCCTTTGTGACAAAAATCGGGACACCATTGAGTTGAATGTCTGGATCCGGCCGGATGCCACGCCTCTTGGAAAACGAAACACAAGTGCACTTTCCTGGATTAGATTTAAAACCATTACTATCTGCCCAGCCGGCCAGCTTGTTAACGCCAAGCTAGACTTGGCGTTCACAGACATACAAGTTACAGGATTTAATGCGGACTTGAACGTCATCTACATAGATTGAACAAGAAATTGATGGTGGCAGCGCCTTTCTAAGAGAATTCATTTTCACAATAAAAAGGTTGCAGCTCAAAACTCAACCTTGTGACACGCCATTTTCCTGCACGTTAACCCTAAAGAGTGCAGTTCCAACTCGCACGCGAAACGTTCTTTACGACATGTAACCGGCAAGCGTGTTCCTCGTGTTACCCGACATGCCAAAGAACTTAAAGGGGTCCTGAAATGCCTTCCGCCGATGCACGGATGTACATGTAACCAAATAAAGCAATGTATTAGCAATCTCCTCCTGAAAGAATTTTGTTAAAGCGATGAGTATTAGCTGAGAAATCGTAAATCAAAAACCGCGAATTATCGTCGCGCCGTATTTCCTCCTCCTTTCAACTGTTTCTTCGCTGTTGGCCTCCCCTCCCATGATGCTCCGCTCCTCAGCGGTGACGTACTTCCGCTATTGCGCTCCCACAGACTGCCGTCTGCTACGGGCCAGCTCTTTCGGCTTTTTCATCTCTGTAGACACCATGGACACAGGCTGGAAAAGCGAACGAATGACCTGGCCGCATGTGTGCTGCCTGGCCTCGCCCTTTCGCGGTGTACGTAGCTGTAGTTGGTAACGGCGGCGAACTCGCAGCCGCGTGGGGAGAATCGTGCGCTCGTTCCCTTTGGTGCACCGCGCACTGTTTATCCAAAAAGCGCGGTCTCAGATGTGGCCCCGCTGGTGCCGGGTGTTATTTTGCGGTGGTTGTAATTCCTACTACCGGCGGCATGTGAAAAAAGACATTTTCAACCGACACAGAACCCGTGCACAAAACGCGCCGGATCGGATCGCTTTATCAGCGGCGATGAACGTGAAGGCGAAGAGCAAACCAACGCTGCACTCGATCAGCGAGAACCCGTGTTCTGACAAGCTGCACCCATGTGTTGCATTCAACACTGACGGGAAAGCGTTTGTTTGCACTTGTTTGGATAGTCGTAAAATGTCCAAACACTCCGGCACTCCGCTAGAAGATCAGCCGGCGAGACATTTCGGAAAACATTTGGCAGATGGCGCCGTATGCATTAGTGTGTCGCTACGCCAAACTGATGAGACGCTCTACTAAAACTCCCATCGCGGTGTCACGTAGCGGGACGCAAAAATTTAGCGTTTAGCGTATGCAAAGGCCATAAACGCTGTACTAAAACTCTATTAGCAGCAAAATAGCGTGCGTATGTGAAACCGCTTGCGTTTACAAAGCTGCACGCCGAGCGCGTACGTTTCAAACCTAGTGACATCGTTTAAATACACTGGCAAGCACAGTGTAACGTAGTCAGATATCAACCGTATGCTCAGGCGACAAGCAAGAGCTTGTTTTATGTGGGGCGGAGATTGCGCATAAAGGCCCGTTCGCACTTGCGACGAAAGAGAGTGAGAGCGGCAGGAATTCCGTCGCTTTGTCGCGCGACGATCGTTTTTGTCGAATGGTCGGGACAAATTTTGGTTGCGCTCGCTTTCGTCGCAAGCGGGAATGGAAAGTTCTGCCGCTGCCGTCTGCTACGCAGCTCGGAGGTAACCGCGCGATCTGCTCGGGCCGGATGAACGCGCACACTCCCGCACGGCAGCGCCCCAAGCGGCAGACGGCCGCGTACATCGCTCCCGGCGCCCGCCTGGAGCCCGCCCTCGGCACACTAGCCAGTATATTTCAGGCACTATAATGGAGGAAAGATTTTTTGCTTCCGATGAACCTAGTTCTTTGCCCCTGTGTTTTTAAATACGTGAAGTGGTTAGCACGTCGTCCTCACGCAGCTCTGTATCGTCGTAGCATCGCTGATTGTCCGAACGAAGCTTGCAGCTAAGCCAATGCAGCGACCGAAGCTGTGTGTGTGTGTGTGCATCTCATCCTGTGTGTTGTGGACGCGTTCGTTTCGCGATGAAATGCGACATTGTACTTCTGCGGGTGGATAGTGCTTCCCATGGTCTGGATTATCTTTCTCGAACGACGTACCACTCAACCTCGCATGGGGTATGTGCAGTGTGCCTGGCTAAAAGCCTTCTCGCTTGCGCGCAAGAGTTGTGACTTGCTGCTCGTCCCCGCAAACCGGGTGTGAGGTGAGTGCCGAATTTACGACGGGCAGGAGGAGGCAACTCATCGTCTGTCAATCGCGGTTCAGACTTGCAACGCATGTTGTGACGTTGCGTTCGTTCGAAACGCATCTCTGGATTGTTTTGAAGTTGAATAAAATGTACGCGTCAAACCCGGGCATTCGGCTCAGGGCGTTCTCTGCGATTGCACCAAAGAAGTGTCACGGGACTTTCTTTATGGTACGTACTCACGTAAGATAAAATCCACGTCGTGTTATGGCCGTGTTGCATTCAATACAAACGGTTAAGCGTTTGTTTACTCTTGTTTCGTTTGTCGTAAAATGTCAAAGCACTCCGGCACTCCGCTGGCAGATCAGCCGGCGAGCCGACGCTGAGCAGACGACTCATCTCTTTGCCGGAAGTGCGTGAAAAAGCCGCCCAATAGCAGGATGTCTAGCTCATGACGAACATCTGGGAATCGATGATGTAGACATGTGAAGATGGCGGCGTCCAAAAACACGAAGGAAAGGGTGAAAAAAAAGCGACAAACTTTGCAACAAAAGTGTGAGCTTTCCGCTGCGCGTAAAAGAGTAATACTTGGCACAGGTGACGTTGGCGACCCAATCTAGCGATTGCGCTAGTTCATTTAGTGTGCTCAAAATGCCTTTCAGGGCCCCTGTAAATCGCTGAGGATACCATAGCACCAAGCAGTATCATACGCCTTTTCAAGATCAAAGAATACTGTCGTTCAGTATTGCTTGTGGAGGAAAGCATCTTTGATATATGGCTCCAATGCAACAAGTTGATCGTTGGTAGATCGCCCCGCCCTGAAGCCTGCCTGGCAGCTCTCGAGAAGACCATTGTACTCTAAGAAGTACACGAGTCTCCTGTTTATCATCTTCTCGAGAAGCTTGCACAGGCAGCTTGTCAGGGCAATGGGACGATAACTGGCAGGAGAGGAAGGGTCCTTCCCTTCCTTTAGGAAAGCCACTACTATGACCTCCCTCCAAGAGCGTGGAATGTGCCCCGAGAGCCATATTTTATTGTATAGGTGTAGGAGTGTTTCAAGAGTGTCTGAGTTTAGGTGTTGTATCATGGTGTATGTAATCTTATGTGCACATGGAGCTGAAGGTGTACATGTTGTCAGAAGAGCCTTCAGCTTATGAATTGAAAATGGAGAATTGTATCAAGTGTGTGACTTGTTGCTATAAGGCAGGGACTTCTTTTAGCAAGACATTTTGGGTTTCATGAAACTGTTTGTGTAGTGTGCTGAACTGGACACGTGTTGAAAGTGTTGTGCAAGTGTGTTAGCCTGGTCTTCGAGTGTGTCCCCTGTTGTACTAACCAGAGGCAGGCTGTGTGTTTGTTGTCCTTTGAGTTTTCGTATGTGTGTCCAGACTTTGTGAGTGTCGGTGTATGAGTTTATGGATGTTAAGAAGATGTGCCAACTCTCTCATTTTGCCCCACGGCGCACACATTTTCCAAACGACTTTGCCCGTTTGAACAAGAGGAGGTTACCCGACTTACAGCCCCGCTTACAGTCCTCATTCCACCACGGCCTCCTCTAGTTGCGCGGGGCGCCAGAGGCGTTGGGAACTGACTTTTCTGCGGCGTCGAGGATGTGCGCCGTGAGGATTTGGGTAGCTTCTTCAACTTGTAGGTGTCCTATGGATGTGTGGTGTAGTTTGGATGTTTCTGTAAATGTATCCCAGTTAGCTCTTGCTTCATTGAACCTGTTTTGGGAAGATGGACTGCATAGGCCTTTACCTATATATGTTAGTGAGGTGGGGAAGTGGTCACTGCCATATGGGTCCGTGCCCATGCCCCACTCGAGAAAAGGAAAGAGAACTGCGGAGCCAATAGCCAAGTCAAGATATGAATATGTGTTGTGTCCTATGTTGCTGTTTCTTGTTGAAACATGCTGTTTCTTGTTCAAAAGGCATGCTCCAGAAGACGTTAAAAACTTCTCTATCAGCCGACCTCAGGCATCCGTGCGAGAAGAGCCCCAAAAAGAATTGTGTTGATTAAGGTCGCCTGTTAGGGTGTATGGTTCGGGCAGCTGGTCGACCAGCGCCTCAAATCAGAGCTCGAAAGTGCAAGATCAGTAGGAATGTAAATGGAGCATACCGTTATCAACCTATTAAATACTATTGTACGAATTGCTACAGCCTCAAGGACAATGTTCAGAGTGACAGGGTGGCATGTTAAGATTTCCGGGCAATTATTGCCACACCGCCAGAAGAGTGTGTGCAGCCATCCCTGTCCTTTCTGAAGACAATGTAACTACTCAAGAAATTTGTGTGCTTGGTATTCAAATGTTTCTTGAACACATACATTACACTTGGCTGATTCGCATGCAGTATTTAGTATACATCGTCAATATTTTTAAGGAAGCCTCCGGAGTTCCATTGTAGTATGTTTTCTCTTCCCATTATGAAGTGTTTGGAGCTACTGGAGTGTATTGTTTATGTATCGTCTTTCGGGGCTTGCACTCTCGGAGGGGGATTTTTCGGCCTCTCTGGAGGTTTGGTTGCAGGGACCCGTTCCTTCCGCTGCGAAGCAAACAGGAACGGTCCCACGTCCATCTCGCCCTCGGATGTCCCAGGGGTGCCTGATGGGCCAGGTCCCTTGGACTTGGCACCCGTTCGGGTGCCTTTCGTTTTCTTAGCCGCTACCGCCGAAGGTGTCGGTAGCACCACAGGTGGCAGAGACGGTGCGTCAAGGGTGGGAGCAAGTGCGGGACCCCCGGTGTCCATCACCTCCACAACCTCCAGTGGAAGCAGGGAGGGTGAGGAAGCAGGGGCCGGAGGGGCATCGGTTCCTACGGAAGCGGTTCACACCAGAGCCGCTGCTGGCTCAGCGAGTGCTGTGGTGATGGGTTGGGCCGCCCGAGGCAACCCAGGGGGAAGGGGGGGGGGGGAAGGCGGGACCAGGTCAGACTCGCTGAAATGGGTCCCTGTGGAAACTAGACGCCTCTCCGCCCCCCGGCGAGCTGCGTCGGCGTACCTCCGCTGGGGGAAAGAGGCGAACCTCTTTCTCGCCTACGGGAAGGTGATGTTCTCAGTGACCTTGATGTTTATGATCTTTTTTTTCTAATTGAAATCTTTCGCATTTGAAGGAGTATGCCGCATGCGGCCCCCGGAATTTCACACAACAGAAGGTGTTGGATGGGCAGTTGTCGGAAGGATGATCATGTGCCGCGCCTTTTGCACAGGTTGTTCGGCCACGGCAAGTTTCCACCGCGCCCGAACCGCTGGCACTTAAAACAGCGCCCTGGATTCGGGATGCAGGGATGAATGGAGCATCGGATAAAGCCGGCATTTATATGTTGCAGAAGTGTTGAGCGGTTAAAGGTCAAGATGATGTGCTTGGTGGGAATCTTGTCGTCTCTCCGGATGGTGATGCGCCTCACGGCTGTGACGCCCTGATCCTTCAAGCCCGCAAGGAGATCCGCATCCGTTTCGTTCAACATATCTGGCCCAGAGATCACAGCCTGGGTGCTGTTGAGGCTCCGGTGGGGTGTGACCCTGATGTCCAGATCAGCAAGTCAAGTTTGAGCTAGGAGCTTTGTGGCCTGCTGCTTGTCGTTTACCTCGGCAAGCACCTCACCAGTCCTTGTAGGATGTTCCAATTATGCCTTCAAGATATTTTGCAATCAAGAACACTGACTGCAATGCAGGAGGTTGGGCTGGATTGAGGGATGCCATGACAACAAATCGAGAAAAATATCAGGTTAAGGAAATGTTAAAGATGACAATGGGGGAAAAGATACTTCGGTGCGGCCCCTTTTCAGGGACCGATCACGTTTTGTGGGGGGGGGTTGAAAATACCATATATCTTACTATTGTAGCACCACCATCATCAGCAGCAGATTGGACAGCTGGCACGGAACACACTTAGCACTCGGCACACCTCTGGAACGGCACTCTCGTTCTACGCGCCTCGTCGTGTCCATGGCGCAGCCAACGCAACCGTAATAAACGTGGGCTCGCGTGAAGCGCGTGAAGCGCGGTAAAGTGACGAATGTAAATGACCATGCACGAAAATGCACTACGCACTATGTACAGGTATGTACAATTTGGTGACCCGACAAGCGGCTTCGCCATGGCTTCGAGACGCTGCTTCCCCAGACACAACGCGGACGACGGCACGCGAAGAACGTTCCCTGCCCTACCCGACCTTCCCTTGCTGATTCCGTTTGGCGCCATCACAAACCACTCTGCATGGTTCGTCATTTAGGAGAGCCATTTTTATGTAAATGACATCTGGTCCCCGGAAATCAGGTACCACGTCACACTACAGCAGCTACCTGCTGACCTCATTGAGCAGATCCAGCTGCCGACCCCAGGACCCGGTGCGTATGACGACTTGAAAGCCGCTGTCCTAAACCACCACGGTATAGGCACGCCTTTGTCCATACCACCACGCCTTCCAACGGCATCCGTGGATTGCACGTCACCGGCAGGTCCACCCTCGCCTGACCAACAAGCGCGAGCCCCGACTACGACTTGCGGCACTTCCGAATTGGCGTTTCACTTAGCCAACTCGACGCAACGCCGAGGCGCAGTCCCACACGTTGTTGCGTCTGCTGCACAAACCCACCCGGGTGTTGACTGCTTTGCCGCTAGCAACTGGGAAACTTCACCGCCTTCGCCGCACGGCACGAGTGAGAAGGATCTTTCAGAGCCTTTTCCTCCGCGCACACGCGAGACCTCTTCCCCGTCACCGGTGAAACAGCTTCCAGCAGTAAACAGCTCGAGATCCTCGGATGTGCAACTGACACTCGAAGCTGATCAGACTGCCCCCGACAGTCCTGACACCCTGGCTATGATGAGGACACCGGAGAAACAATTGCGGGACAAACGTGCCAACAAGCGTCGCCGAAAGAATGTCTTGTTCCTATGCAGTCAGACGCGCCACGAAATGGTCACCCCACCTCGACCGATTTCCTGCTACAGGAGCGTATTCGCTTTACGGTGTCACGGGCGCTCTGCTCTCCCACCCCGGATGAAACCAGCGCGAGTGCACTGCACGTCGGGAACCCGACACACCGGTGGTTCGAGAGACGCTTGTCGTTGGCGCCCTACGATGCTCCGTCTCTCACGGCGCGTGCGCAAGTTGCCCAGACAGCGACAAATCCCCAGAGCTCACACCACAGCACAGTCAAGCCACTCCGGTCGTCATTCTGCCGCACCACGCCTCACCTTGTCGCTGTCCTTCCTGTTACGCCTGCCGCTCGCGCCACCATCAATTGCAGCAGCTGCTTCGCACCCCGCAATGCGTCCGCGGCCGCACTCCCAGCCTCGTCCACCAGAAGTTTCCCCACATCCCGGACGCTACCTCGCCGACGACCAGGACCGTGCCGTTATTCAACCCCTACCCCTTGACCACTGACTGCCCACGGACTCTTCCTGACAACGGACAAATTGTACATACCTGTACATAGTGCGTAGTGCATTTTTGTGCATGGTCATTTACATTCGTCACTTTACCGTGCTTCACGCTAGGGGGGAGCCCTATAGCACCACCATCATCAGCAGCAGATTAGACAGCTAGCACGGAACACACTCAGCACTCGGCACACCTCTGGAACGGCACTCTCGTTCTACGCGCCTCGTCGTGTCCATGGCGCAGCCAACGCAACCGTAATAAACGTGGGCTCGGCCGCTCCGCCTCATCGGCCGCCTACAGTATAAAAGCAGAGAGAGGGGGTACTCTCTTCGACAGCCTTACCCTGATAGCTGAAGAGGTTCCGGAGCTCCCTGCCTGGTAGACAGGCAGGGAGCCCATCCGCCTGAGCTTGACCTGGGCTCCGACGGCCACCGTTCGTGGTTTCTACCCTTCACCATACAACACATCGCCACGCTTGGTTCCAGCGTACGTTTGGGGGCTCGGGGTCCTCGGTATCGCCAGTACCGTCACCAAGATTACTCAAGGTGCCCGTGCGGGGGCAATGCACAACTCTGAGGGCGTTAGCGAGACACTCTACGGAAGGGGCGGTGGCTGCGTTACCACGTGCACAGCTCGTAATTCTTCTGTTCAATTCTAGCAGTATAGTTTATAAAGTCCCCGAACTTGAACATGTATTGTTGTCGCGATCCCCCCATGTAGGGATCGTAACAGAGACATGGTTAAACAAGGATATATCGAATGAGGTGGTAGTTCCTCCTGGGTACAAAATGTTTCGCTGGGACAGAAATTCCCGCGGAGGGGGCGTTGCAATGACCGCCAAAAATGTATCTTGGCAGTTTCAATTAAATGCACTTTATCAGAATCTGCATGATGTAACGTTATGTACGCGAACACCAATTACCTTATTGGAGCCGTATACAGACCACCTGCCACTTCACCCGAGTTCCTGGAACACCTTTAGGCTTTTTTGAGCGCAAATGTAAATGACACAACGAAATTAGTCCTGGCCGGGGACTTTAATCTACCAAACATAGACTGGATCTGTTTATCGACCGGTAACAACGATGCTGCTAGTAGCGAAAAGCTATTTGAAATAATGATCAACCATAACCTAACCCAAATTGTTCAGCAGGACACTAGAGTAACATCAGGTTGTAAGTCACTGCTGAACCTGGTATTCCTTTCGGGCACTATGGAGGACTTCAGTGTCACGATTGAGGAAGACATATCTGACCACAAACTGATTTCGGTTGAGATTCTATGTGGTACAGAACCTCGCAAACGACCTTTCGTTCGGGGGCCTGCTAGCCACTACGGCCGGGCAGATGACACGTCAATTTTGGATTTCTTGGAAGCTGCATTTGATGATTAGCCTCTGAGCCAGTTCATTGTTTGTGGCAGAAATTCAAATCAATAATAAACAGTTACATAGAGAGGTTTGTTCCCATTCGACTAAAAAAACAAACACGACTGATTCCTGGATCACTAGAGATATTATCCACACAAAGCGCAAAATAAAGAGATTACGCAAAAAACGAGGCCACTCTGAGCAGATTTCCTAATTGCGAGCAGCGTTGGAACAGTATCGTTACATTAGTATTTGTTGATTTATTAACTGGCTCAAATATTTTTTGCAGTCAATTTGACATAATATTCAGGTATTTGTTAACGTTTTTTTCAGGTACGGAAGTGTTTTGAAGGAGAAGAACATATTAGTATCATCGGCATACATGAGTAACCGTGGGGAGTTAGGTACTGCTGACAAGTCATTGACATATAAGTTAAATAGCAATGGGCCAAGTATTGAACCTTGTGGAACGCCGCTGTTTATGATATGTTTAGTGGATATTGCAGTGGATGTTACTGGACGTCGCTAGCGGCATAGTAGAAAAAACACAATTTAACGCAAGATTTGATGCCTTACAATCACAGGTGGCGACTCTGTAATCTGTGTCCGTTGGTTGCGAATCAAAAACTGCGCTCGAAGACTTGCGCATTGAAGCTGCCGTTGCGGGTTAAACAATCGCACAGCTAAGTCTTAAGATAGACGAACTGGAAAATCGATCCAGACGGAATAATATTATTTTACACGGCCTTCCAGAGGACAATAGCGAGAATGGTGATTCTGTGCTGTCTCGTATATCTGCGCTCGTCTCGCAGACAATGAAAATGGAAATGCCCCGCGTTGAACGTCTACAGACTACACAGATTAGGCAAAGCGCAGGAAGGGCGGGCGCGTCTAATCATATTAAAACTGGTGGATTTTAGCGACAAGATGGCTTTGTTAAAAAAGATGTACGTTTGATATTTGTTATTGCTAGTAAAAATACGCGTCGAAAACAGTATTTTCCGAAATACAAGAAGAGCTCGCGCCCGAGCCTGGACATATTGGCGGCATTACAAGTCCAACAGTAAAAAACATCCCCCTCGCGAGGGGCACGATCAAATGCACAGCATTTCCGCGGGGGGCGCGCCTGCAAGTCGTATGGATTACGTATTGGTTGTTGTTGTAATTGTTGTCTTCCAGCGTAGACATTGTCGATGAAGTCGCTGGTGAAACGTGAAACCTGCCGTGAACCCCCTGCCGCGGCTATGACGCAACGTGGAGCGGCTATGACGCAACGTGGCACGCTATGACGCAACACAATCCACTTTAATCCAATCCAATCCAAACAAATCCAATCCAAGCCAATCCAATCGAATCCAATTCAATGCCCCTCGCGAGAGTGTTATAGCGCCAAAATCGCGCCACCACACGAACGCGTGATGTTGACGTCACGATCACGCCACAGATGTTAGCGACCGGAGCACGCGCGAACGACATATGTGGTTTAAGCGCGAACCGACCGCGGCGAGAGAGCGCGATGCGAGCGCCCCCACCTGTTCTTGCGTGCGAACCGACTGTTGATCAGCGCGAACCCAACGCGGCGAGAGAGGGTGTTGCGCACATCCCCACCTGTTGTGCGCCCGAACCGAACGCGGCGAGAGAGCGCGTTGCGAGCGGAGAGAAGGCGAGGAGGACGTGGGGGAGAGGGCGCACCTGTGGCCGACGGTTGAATGAGTCAAGGATATAAGGCGTGTTCGTAACCTTCCATTCTGTGTCGGCTTTGTGGTGCAGTGGGTAGAGTACCACGTACCTTGCGTTCCGCCCGCAGAATCGTTGGTTCGTAACCTGGCACCGGTAAGTATTGTTTTTTTATTCAGTGTAGGGGGAGCGATGCGGACTACGGATGCCAACGCGGGTGACATCGTGAGTTACTAAAATGCTCTGCATTTAAAAATGCCGAACTTCTGAATTGCTGTGATTACAGCTTCTCCGAAGATTACTCTTTTAGAGTGCGCTGTATCCGCAAGAAGTTATAGGACGCAACTTCCATTTTTCGCAATAAGGTCTCTGTCGCGGAAAGGACCGAGCCAGGACCACGAACGGGAGCCGCCGCTTTAATGGGACAGGATGGAACACAATGAAACACAATAATGGAACACAATATACAATAATGATGATAGTAGTGCACGCTCCGTTTGAGCGCACGGTCTCTTCTTCTTCCTCCTCGCTACTATTTCCAACATCCTCCCGACCTCAACAAAAGGAGGAGGAGGAGGAGGAATAAACATTTAATTGATCAGTCAATGTTGTTGGGTTGACCGCCAGGTGGGGGACCTCCTTAGTCCAGGAAGCCCTGGGTCTTGGCGGCCTGTCTCGCCCGGTCTACCAGATGTTGTTGGTGATCCGGGTTGGAGCTGGTCAACCGACCCTCCCACTGCTCAAGTGAGGGATTTGGGTTTGGGGCAAGGGATGGTGTGTGGCGGCACTCCCATACCATGTGGTAGAGAGTGCATGGCTCCACGCAGAATTTACAAGTGTATGTGTGCAGTGTCGGATGCATTGAGTGTAGTAATGTACCATGTGGAAATGTGTTAGTCTGTAGCTGTCTGTAGATGACCGTGTCTTCGCGAGACATGTTGAGATGTGGAAGCGGAAAGGTTCTTCGTCCCAAGCGGTAGTGGGCCAGGATGTCACTGTACCTTCTGGGGATTATTTCTCTCGTTGGGCTAATGGAAGGACTGGCTGACATCCCAGAAGGAGACGCCCGGTGAGTGTGGGCTCGGGCTGCGGCATGAGCCGCCTCATTCCCTTCCAGTGATGAATGAGCCGGTGTCCATATGATGAAAATTTCGGGTAAATCAGGGTGGGCCGATAAAATTTTTGCTGCTGTTGATGAAATGCGTCCAATTTGAAAGTTTCGACACGCCGTCTGGGAGTCTGATAGGATGATGACATTTTCTTTGCCAGTGGTAGCTGCAAGGGCATTGGCTGCTTCTTCGGCGGTGTCGATGTCCTTGGTAGGTATAGAAGCTGAAGCTAGCTCCAGTCCCTGGTTATTGACTATGCTGATGGCGTGGGCTGATCTACTGGGGTATAGTGATGCGTCCGCGTACCTAACGTCAGGCCGTTTCCCGTATGCAGTTCGAAGAGCTTGAACTCTTGCCTTGTGTCGTGCTTTGTTGTGGATCGGATGCATATTTCTTGGTATTGGGGTGACAGTGATTTTCTCTCTAACATGTAGAGGAAGCGTTGTTTAGCGTTATTTTCTTTCGGGACTTCGTAACCCAGTTTTCGTAGGGTGTGTCTTCCCGTCTTGGTGAGTTTTAGGCGTTCCAATTGGCTAGTTTTGTGGGCTTCAGCCAATTCCTCCCAAGTGTTGTGCAGGCCTAATTGCAATAATTTGTCTGTAGAAGCAGTGAGGGGTAAACCGAGAGAAAATTTGTAGGCTTTTCGGATCAAGATATTGAGTTTTTCTTTTTCGTTATTTTTCAAGGCTAGATACGGCGTTCAATACGTAATTCTGCTCGTTATTAATGCTTGCACAATTTTAATTGTATCCTGTTCTTTGAGGCCATGTCGGCGATTTGTGATACGGCGTATGAGATGTAGAACTTGATCAATTGTAGTTTGCAGTTTATGGAGCGTTGCCATGCCGGCTCCGTCTTGCTGTAGCGTAAGTCCTAGCAGGCGGGGAGTTTTGACCTGTGGGATTGGAGCGTTGTTGACTCGAAGTTCGATATCAGGAATTGGCGCCGGGGGTCGACCTCTGGTTCGCTTTTTAAGGAGCAGTAATTCGGATTTATCTGGGGAGCAGTGCAGGCCACGTCGGCGAAGGTACTGTTCGGTGGTTTGAATTGCTTCTTGCAAGGCGTCTTGCTGTGTGCCGGCAGAGCCCGTGCATGTCCATATTGTAATATCATCGGCGTAGATACCATGACTGATGCCTGGGATATTATCCAATTGTGCTGGGAGGTCTTTCATTGCCAAATTGAAAAGTAGAGGGGATATGACAGAGCCCTGGGGTGTCCCTTTCGGTGGTGTCGGTAGTTTGTCTGTTCTAAGGTTTCCGATTCCAATTGTCGCTGTGCGGTCTGTCAAGAAATTTTGTACAAAGTTGTATGCCCGCTCACCGCAGTGGGTTGACTGTAGGCCTTCTAATATAGCATTATGTGTGACATTGTCGAAGGCCCCTTTGACGTCAAGGGCCAAGATGGCGCTTTTTTGTTCGCTGCTTAGATTGTCCAGGATGCCTTCTTTGATTTGCAGGAGTATATCTTGTGTAGAAAGGTGCGAGCGGAAGCCGTACATGCTGTGAGGCCAGTGATCCTTGTCTTCGAGGTAAGGGGCAATGCACCATATGTTCATATAACTTGCCTACGCACGATATCAGGGAAATTGGACGTAGGTTTGCGAAGTTTATGGGTTTTCCAGGTTTGGGAATTAAGCTGATGTCAGCATGTTTCCAGAAAGCAGGTACTTGACCCTTTTCCCATTGCTCGTTGATGTAATGCAGCAACCATTCTATGGCATGAGAGTCCAGGTTCCTAAGTGTCTTGTTGTTGACTTTGTCGTGACCTGGCGTTGTGTTTCTTGTCAGGGTCTGAAGAGCTGCGGTTATTTCCGCCTCCGTAAAGGGTCTGTCAAGGTCTGGGTTGGGGTTACCGGCTTAAGCGGGCAGCCGACGATGGGTGGCGGGGATGGGACCTATGTAACGGTCAGCCAGGTCTCTGAGTAATTGTTGGTCGTCCCCTTGGTATTGGTGAATGAGACGGCGTATATGGTGTTTTGTTGCTGCCCTCGTTTCTGTATTGCCGATAAGCTTTTTCAGAATTTGCCATGTTCGGCGGTTGCTCAGCGTGCCTTGTAGTTGGTCGCAAAACTGGTCCCAGTTCTGTCTACTGAGATGATGTGCATATTCCGTGGCCTCTGCAGTAATTTGAGCTATGCGTAGTTTGAGGGCACGGTTGGTTTTCCTTTTTTTCCACCGCTTGATCATGCTTCTACGAGCCTCCCATAGGTGTAGGAGGTGTGGATCAGTGTCAGGGGTGTCGGTGGTAAGCTGAATTGTTTTGGTGTGTTTGGAAACCGATTGGATAATTTCTTCTGACCATTGCTCGATGGAATCGAAGTTGGTCGGCTGGGTCTCATCACGGAATGCTTTCCAGTCAGTGATTTTTGCTTTTCCGATGCGCTGCGGGGTTCTGTGATGGGCAACAACAGACTGTATTATATAGTGATCGCTCCCTAACGTCTCATCCAGTCGCAGCCACTCCAGGTTTTTGATGTTATAAGAGAAGGTGAGATCAGGGGTTGTGTCCCTGGATACACTATTTCCTATTCTGGTTGGGGTTGTTAGGTCATTCCAGAGAGTTAACTGATATTGCTGCGCCATGTTGTACACGTCTGCTCCCTTTTTGGTGGTTACGCGGTAGCCCCAGGCTACATGGGGAGCATTGAAGTCACCTAAGAGGAGGAGTTTTTGCCCCCGAGCTTGTCGTTTTGCTTGTTGTATCAGGTGACTCAAAGGGGCGAGGGATGCCTGTGGAGGACTGTATATGTTTAATATGAAGAGGCTTGCTTGGGATTTTGTCTTTGGCAGGAGCTCAATAAACGTGTATTCCAATGACGAAGAAAAATGATGCTGCACCGTTGTGTGGTGTTTCTTGACGAGGATTACAGTGCGGTACTTGCCTGTAGTAAAGTAGGTATTGTAACCACGGAGACAGATGTGGTCTGTTTCTGCCTCTTGAATCGCGATGACATCTGGGTCATGTAACTGACTGTAGTGAAGCAAATTTTGTTTTTTATTAGTTAGGGATCTGCTATTCCACTGCCAAATTGTGAGCTTGTTGTGTACTTCAGTATTATTCCGCGGTCTGATCATCCGGAGGGAGGAGGGCATCCAGATGCGCGTTGTCTTCAGATGTTTTTTGTTTCTTGTGGGCTAGATCGCTTTTCTGTTCTAGGACGGAGAGTCGCTGATGAATCCTATCGAGCTGTGTACGTAACTGCTGGACAGCTTGTTCGACTTTGTTTTGGTGTTGACGAAGGGCTTGGTCGAAGCGCGACTGTTGTTGTCGAAGGGCTTGTTCTGAGGGTGCTATCCTGTATTCAAGGGCAGCTACGCGTTCATTTGTCTTTTCGCAGAGCTGCATTAGGGACTTTATGCCTGTCGTGATGTTTGCCGTGAAGACGCTAAATTGAAGTTCAATTTGTTTTGCAATCACTTGTTGTATGCTTGGCTCAGTCTCTGGCACTGAAGTACATCCTGGGTTTACAACAGTGTTGTCCTCGTTGTTCTGCGTGGGGGATTGTGAGGTGGATGGTTGTTGAAATGTGGTAGATGGGAGTTGTGGTGTTTGCTGCATGTTGGGAGATTGCGTAGGGTGCGGTGGGAGGCGTTGAGCAGTGGAAGGATTGGTTAGCGTCTGTGACCAGCTCACCTTGTCGGTTGTTCTTGCTTCTTTTGTGGGGCTTGGCTGGGTCGGAAGGGGGGGGGGGCATTGTTCCCTGTCCTGTGGAGGGTTCTGCGTAGCCGTTGATGTTCGGTTTGTAGTTGTGGTCTGCTCCGCTTGGTTTCTGGGGACACGCGGGGGTGGGTTGGGTTTTAGGCGGCGTTTACAGTCCTTGCTTGCGGTTTCGTGGGACAAACCACATTGTTTGCACTTAGGGACGCAGTGGTGATCAGGCAGCGGATTGTCCAAGCCACACGAGGAACAATTTTTTCTATCCGGAGTGGGGCATACGTCTGGTCTATGGCCAAGTGCACCGCAGAGAGAGCAGTACTGGTGTGTTCGTTTGTAAGGTCGGCATCGAGTCAGTGTGCGGGCTACTTTGACGTAAAAGGGAACGTGAGGTCCTTCGAACGTGACAACAGCGGTAGTAGAGCGCCCCAGCATCCTGGCGTGAAGAATTGGGGGACCAGTGGTGATTAAAAGGGCTGCCAGTTCTTCCTCCGTCGTCCCGGCTTCGAGGCCGTGAATGACCCCGCGGGATGTATTTGGAGGCGGCTTGACGTATGCAGAGAGTTCGTAGGTTGCGCCTTCCAGTTGAAGTTGGGTGATGGTGCTGAGTACTTCTGCCAGGTCCTCGCTTGCGGTACTTGCGACGATCAAGTTTTGATCCCACTGTGTTTGTATGGTTACTTGGCTGTAGAAATCTCTTAATGGTACGTTCCCAGCTGTTGCAAATCCTTGCGTGATTATTTTGTCCGACCATTTTGACAGGCAAAGCCCCGTGCGTGGGCGGCAGATAATTTTGTATTCGTTGTCAGGAAGCTTAGGTAGGGTGTGTCGGCGTGATACAAAAGGAGGTAAACTATAATATCAGGAACAGCGTTATCGTTCCAATGTTCGGGGTTAGCACAAAGCCGAGTCGGGGCAGTCCTATGTAAGTCCAGGGCAGCGCCGAGCGCACTTCCTCCGCCACTGGTGCTTGTACCGTCTGCCCAGACGACGGAGTGTAGAGCTGCACCACGTAAAATGGGGCACATAGGTCGCTGTGTCAGCTCCACAGGAAACAGTGATATCCCCCCGAGAAGGATTCTCCTGACAGCGTTGAGACATTCTCCGGCGGCGTGGACACCTGCCTGTACATCGTTGCTTGGAATCTTACCTCGTATTTCGTCTGGGCACCTTCTTCGCTGCCGTTATGAGAGCGGTTCGCTTTTGCCAGAAAATCCTTAAGATGCCCCTCTTCTGCCTTTCTTCTTGGTGTTTGGTGCTTCTCCCTTTTTCTCCCTGTTTGAGGTTTCGTTTCGTCCGGTATTTGTCTTGGGTAGCAGTGTTCGCACGCCGCGTACAATCACTAACGTCAGCATTCGTTGAAGCCTTTCTGTTCGCGAAGACAGGAAATACTGTGCGGGTTTGGCTATTTTGGGTGGCGCGGTCGTTTCCTGGGTCGGATTCGGGTAATTCACTTTTGGGGTTGTGGCGGTTCAAAATGTCTGGCAGTGCTGAAGGCAAGAAAGCGCTATTTGTAAAATTACCGGTGTCCGATTCTCGCTTGAGGTCCTGTTCCGGTTCGTCTATCAAGCTTATGTTGGTATTATCGTTGCATACTTCGTCAGTTACGACCGTCAGTAATGGCTCCGGCCCGTCGACAGACGTGCTCTCACTGTTTGAGCCGTAATCTGGAAGCGAAGGTAGGCCTCCATGGTTTAGGTTGCGTCTCATTCGTTCGCGAATCGTGCTTTTTAGAGACGCTCGCAAATCCTTAATAACTCGTTCTAGCTTCCCTTTTTGTCGTTACGATGGTGTTTTCCCATGTTTCGGCCTTTTCGATTTCCTCGGCAATCTTCTCAATGGCAACGAGGTCTTCGATTTTTCCGTCCGTTTCCTTGAGCGCTTGCTCTTTCTCTATCAAAGACTGGTTCCAGCTAGAGAGCTGCACTAGCGAGGGCGGTCCATAAGAAAGATGCAGCTCAACTTGTCCAATAATTGTGGAGACTTCGTCACGTAGCTGAAGTCGTTGGCTTAAGCTCCTCCATTGTTCTCCTCGGCGTTATGCAGTCCACAAAATCGTTGGTAGGTAGGCGTTCCTTGGTATGGCCACGAAGTACACCGTCGTTACAACGTATGAAGGTGGTGTCTTCATCCTGAATGCACGTGCTTGAAGCTCGTTCCTTCCATGTCGTTTCTATAATGGTGCTTCAAGCTCGTTCTGCGTCAGGTCCAACAGTCCTCGCCCCACGGCTCACGTTGTCGTTGGTTGGTCGCCCGCTCGGACCTACCACCGTTGAGTTCCCTTGCCGCGGCTCCAGACGAGGACACAAATGCACCGGCGGAAACTTCTTCTCGAAGGTCGATGGGGCCGGCGCTAGTTAGAGTGTCTCACGTCTGTGAAAGCCGCTTTTCCCGTCGTTTCGGCACCATGTCGCGGAAAGGACCGAGCCGGGACCACGAACGGGAGCCGCCGCTTTAATGGGACAGGATGGAACACAATGAAACACAATATAGGAACACAATATACAATAATGATGATAGTAGTGCACGCTCCGTTTGAGCGCACGGTCCCTTCTTCTTCCTCCTCGCTACTATTTCCAACAGGCTCCTCGGTTATATTGGTGTATTACCATGTATTTACCGACAAGGTTCGCTACAACTGGAGCGACGCCTCGAATGTTCTAGTTCCCCTGG
>NW_027526233.1:9827319-9987256 GCF_048455015.1 Haemaphysalis longicornis | reverse complement strand
ATTAGTTGTGAGTCAGCGCTGTGCCTCTCTTCTTCTTGGGTTGTGTCGTTTTGTGCTGGCTATGCTTTTAGCAATGTGCCAGCTCGACCGATTGTCCGGTGTATATTAACGGACGAAATGCCAGTCGAAAATCTGGCATTCATGGCCCGCAAGAGGGCCCAACGCTTAAAGGGACACTGAAGTGATTTGTAAACATTGCGGGATTACTAGCGCAAATTGTAGTTCGGAGTCCGTAGGCATTGTTTCGACCACTCTGGCCGCGTTTACGCGAATTTATTTAGTAGAAAAATCAATTCGAAAATGCTGTCCTCCTCTCTTTACGCTCGCCCATTTTCTGTGGCGTTTTCGTGTGACGTCAGCAGGAGATGAGCTGGAAAATGGCTGCGCTACTGCACGGTTCGCCGACCAGCCGACCTACCGATCGAGTCAGTCGGCCCAGCGTTTCGTCCGCCGGCCGCCGACGGGTTGTCGCTATTCGCTCGCTCAATTGAAACTAAGCCACAACACCTTTGTGAATGAAAGAATGTGCCTTTCCTTACTTTGTTAGTTTGTACACTGTGTCAAACTCAGACTCCGGGTCGCTCCACACAAGTGCACATGCGACGCTTCGCTGACTTTACGCTAGTAGGAAAATCTAAGGCCAATTGAAGGCGGGAGAAGAGTCAGCGAAGTCAATATAGGTACTAAGAAAATAAAATCACCTGAAACTTTTACCGCACAGCGCTAAACTAGGGAGCAGGAAGCACTTTTTGCGCTGGGTAAACAAGCACAGCGGTCAGCAGCACGACCGCACATCTGCGAACGCTTTTCCGTCAAAGAAATGCAATTGCTAGACGTGAGATATTGTGGAAGTTTGGGGGACACTTACTGCAGGAGCGATATACAACAAATAGTCACATAAAGTACTTGAAATGCTTAAAATAAATAAAAGTGTAAACTGGTCATACATTATAAACCTTATACAGGGTGTTGCAACGATAACTGGAACACTTTAAAAATTTTTCCTGAGCGATCCGCCGCTCTGTTCGCGCTCAAACTTCACACAAAGGTCGCATTTTGTGGTCTATTTTGTTTGACACGGGGAACAACAACGGTACTTACCTGTTTATCCTGAAAATAAATAAAAACGATTTTCGCCTATGGGAAAATGGCCGCTGATTTGAACGTGCGAGCCAGCGCAAGTTGATGTTGGAACGACGGAACCACCTGCAGAGTGAAACGCACGTTTGGGATTCACGTACGGAGCCAAATGGTGCAGCAGACGATCAGAAAATGCACCTAGAAATGATCTAACAGACGATCAGAAAACCCGGTTTTCGGGCTCGCACGTCCAAATCGCCGCCATTTTCCCATAGGCGAAAATCGTTTTTATTTATTTTCAGGATAAACAGGTAAGTACCGTTGTTGTTCCCGGTGTCAAACAAAATAGACCACAAAATGCGACCTTTGTGTGAAGTTTGAGCGCGAACAGAGCGGCGGATCGCTCAGGAAAATTTTTTAAAGTGTTCCAGTTATCGTTGCAACACCCTGTATATCCAACCTGGCCAGCGGCGGCTCGTGGCCTAGCAGTCTGAGGCGCTGGAATTTGTTTTGAAAGTCGCAAGTTCGAATCCCCGAGGGTACATGTATATTTTCTTTGTAAGTTGATTTTTTCGTATGCGGCCGATGTTTTCTGAACTGAGTTCACCATTTTTGGGCCGTAACGGTCACTGCTCCACGAGCGAGATCGCAGAACGCGCGCATACTGACAATGACGCGCTAGCGAGTTCTCGTTGGCGTGCTGTTGCCACAAGCACCGACTATTGCGGGCAGTGGGCCCAGGCCTGAATCAGCACACCCTTGGCCTGGTGCGAACTAGCTTTTTACGAACAGACATGAGTGAGGCAAGCTCCGAATATGCGGGAAAAGCGCATGGCATTTGAGAGTCTGCGGTGACGCGGAGGGCGTTCATCCACTGCGTAGGCCTTGTCTAGTGATTTCTACGATTCGAAGCCGCCCTGGAAGGTTTATCTTAGACATTTGACAGCCGACAACATGGCAGAAGCGCGGTACGGCGATAATTGAGAAATCGAGAATGCCCATCCAACAACGCCATCAGATGTCAAGCATGTTGTTTTACAGAACCGAAACCGAAACTTTTGATTGCTAACCTTGGGCATCGTCCAATCACGGTGCCCCCCCTCCTGACGTCACAGCCTTTAGTTGGTGCGGCCGCCGCATACCGCGCATAGTAGTTTTTCTTCTTTCGCGCTTTGTAAAATAATTACCGATTTGTCAACCGGATAAACGATGAATAGTGTGTTAATTTGAGCCAGTCTACACAGTGCAAGCAAAAACGGGAGCTTGACAAATTCACTTCAGTGTCCCTTTAATGTGCAGTGCCCGGAGCTTACGTGGCTACCCATTTTGGAGGAATTGTCTTCTTTCGATGTTTATAATAGTTTTCGCCAACCGAAGTTCGGTGAGCGGGTTTTAAACCGACACTGATGCGTTTTAGAATAGCATTGTAGACATTGTAGGGACTGTTTGTTCAATATGCAACAAAGAAAAAAAATCGGCTTTGTGGCCCAGTGGGTAGAGCACCATGTACCTTGCGTTCCGCCCGGAGAGTCGTGGGATCGAAACCTGGCGCCGGTAAATATTGTTTTTTTATATAGTGTAGTGGGAGCGATGCGGACTACGGACGTCAACGTGGGTGACATTGTGAGTTACTGAAATGCTCTGCATTTAAAATTTTGCTTTGTATTGTTTAATTCCTCAGTGAATGAAGTAAGCATAGTTCACAGCCAGACAAGCACTGGGGCCATTATAAAACATCAAATCTTTCGAATAAAACTTGCATTTTGTCTTCACGGCTCCTTTAAAGAGCCACGTTAGAGGCATGTACTCGGCACTGCAGGAGAAATTTAAGCACTGTTGGCGACGTTCTTGCTTCTTGCATGCATGGCTAACACGGGTGATTGATTGACCGAGCTTGTCAGTATAAATCTGGTATACCACGCTTCATACTTAACATTGTTCATCAAAAAAAAGAACACTAGGTATATTATGCAGTGCTGTTCTAATTGGAAATGAATGTGCACTTGATATGTATTTGCAATATCAAATAAAAAGACACGTTCAAAACGGTATGTACGTTGCCCGAAAAGTACAAAAAAGCGCATTCGATCCTAGACACCGCGGCGGCATTTCAAGTGCAATGATAACAAAAGGTGCCGATAGATGTAACAAAACTGTTTGCTGAGCTAGTTGGTACGTACTTAAAGACAGAAGAAAGAAAACGTGACGCAAACTAGATGTGGGCAAAGAAGATGCGAAGAGGGCCCCTGTTGTAGCTTGTCTTAATTCTTTGTTCGCGTTTGCTTCTTTATTTCTGCAGTAGTGTAACAAACAAACATTTTTCGTACATCCAGAATTGATCGGACTAAAGCCAAGGTCAATTGTATCGTGCTAGCAGCAAGAGGGGAGGGGTCAAAGTGACCATAATTGGCAGACCCCAAAGCAAGACCAGGAGGGGGTTTAAAGAAGGACGTGGCACATAGCTTACAAATTGCACTGTGCATTTCTACACCAGCACCATGCAGCCTTCCCGGTCCTCCAGGTTTTTTCCTGGCCCGTAACCGATGCTTCTTGCTTGATTAAATTGCCCTCAACAGGTCTTCATTTTTGCTGGTGTAGATCTGTAGTACTGCTCTCACATCATGTGCAGATTTACCCTCATAGCTTTGAGTGCACATGTGGTCAGGTGAAGCTGCGTCTTCTCTGCAATGACAATCTTATTCATCAAGGAAAACACCCTTTCCACTCGTGCATTCGTGCCTCACAGGCACTTGGTGTACTCAACGGTTGTCTTGATAGTGTTGTAAGGCTCAAAGTGCTGCATCCGGTACACCCGCCGTTCCTCAGACACAAACGGGTGTGCTGAACGTCCTGTCGGTACACTGTACGTAACTTCAAAAAAAAAACAGCTCGGGTGTCGGGACAAAACAAAAGCACAACACAGGTGCTGTGTTGTGTGTTTCTGGCTTAGTCCTGTTGTCTGCGCAGTTTTCTGGAAGTTCCTCAAAACGTTTCTTTAGGCTCTTCCATTCCCTTAGCTTTTCATTCGTGACACGGGGCTGATACTCATCTTCACCCGTCGTCCGAAGGCAGGACAAAACACCGTCCCACAACCAGGCTGCTGGGACAGTGACGCCACAGCCACGGAAGCGCGCGCCTAAATCGGGCTGTACGTGACAGGTGGGCGGGCGAGAGGAAAGAGACGGTTGGTAGCGGCAGAAGACACATTTCTTGACGACATTTCCAGCAGACACGCAGGAAGTTTGTGTGCCCTGCTGGCTTATATAGTTTTTGTTTCTCCGTGGCCTGTGTGGATTAGAACCGAAGGGCGGTTCGTACAGACATGCGCTGTATTTTCAGTTTTACAACCTGTACCTTCGTATAGTGCAAAAAGAAAATGGGAACCGCAGGAAGAGAGAGAGAAATTTATTCTACGCAGGACTTATAACTCCAAATCATTACCGGAGTTTTCAATTCAGCGGGTCCACGTAGTGCTAAAGAATGTCCGTGCACATCTCTGGTTCACAATCCACAGAGTGCTAACTTCCAGCGGGGCTTTATTGAAATGTACAGAGAGAGAGAGGAATTTTATTGAAATGAAATAAACACAGAAAGGTCGGCCTGACGGTAGTATATCTGGCCAGCTATTCTGTGTGTGGGAAGGGAAAGTGGAGGAAAGAGTGGGGATAGAGGACGAGAGAGATGAAGATGGTGGAGAAATAAATGAAGGGCTATGTATGGAAGATGCCTATACCGATACGGTGTAGGTGTTAAAGTTAAGCCGGACGGGCCTCAACTACAATATCTCTGAGAACCCGCTGCTGCGCAGAAATGTCAGCACAGCTTTAAATGCCTTGTAGGAACGCTTCGCGTCTGGCCAAGGTCCCAGCAGCACTTCCTCCGACACCACACGACAGTCCAAACGGGCGAATGCTCTCACTAATTGTTCTTGAGGTTGCGCATAGCGTGGACAGTGGCAGGCATGAATATAGATATAGGCAGAACATCTCCTGCACTACGACGGAAAGGGAAAGGCAGATAATTATATATGCACACAAAATTATTCACTCAAGGAAGTAGATAAAGGCTGGTAGGTGTTCCTGACAAGTTTAATTCACTGTTGGTGAGGAAATGCACCCTTTCAATCTCCAATGAATGAACCCGCAAGAGCAACCTGCAAGTGACACTGAACTGGCTCGCGAAGCATCCGTTGCACACCATATGGCGTGCAACGGATGCTTCGCGGCATATTTGTGCTCATGTACTCCATGAATTCCCCAATGTGCAGATTTCGTACTTCCGTACAATTCCGTACAATTCCAGTACAATTTTCGCAGACCTGGAACAAATCTGCTTTCATTGAGGGGTACGGTGCGAGATTGCGCATGGAAAATTCAGAGCTGCAAGCCACATTTCCCGAAAAAAAAATGAAGGAAACGAACACCGACACGAAACGCTTGAATGCAGCGAAGCTGTACGTAACTTTCGCGGCCATCACGAAGGATTCAGTCCGCAACTGCAGCTGATTTGCTTCTTCTTCGCTTTTGCAACGACCTTCACTAATTTACTTCAACCATTGGACATCAACTTGGAGGGGCGCACACTATGACGCGTCTTCCTCGTTACGAGAAAGCATTGACACAATTACAACAAACACTGGAGGGTTTTAGATGCAAAGCATCTCATGCTCGGGGCTGTGTCCCTCCCTCCCTTATCGACGTCGTTGTTGTCCGCCGTCCGAACACCCACTGCGCATGCCTGGCCAGGCACCGCTGAGGATGATTGTGGCAGGATGCCCCTAGGGATTGGCCAAACAAAAAATCCATCACGAGATAGCTTCGCGTTCAACCACCGTCGCCATCTTCCCGCAGGGGAACCCTGAGTACCACACCCCCACTGCGCATGCCTGGTCAGGCACGGCTGATGATGATTGTGGCAGGATGTCCCTAGGGATTGGCCAACCAAAGAATCCATCACGAGATAGCTTCGCGTTCAACCGCCGTCGCCAAATTTCCGTAGGGGAACCCTGAGTACCACACCCCCACTGCGCCTGCCTGGCCAGGCACCGCTGATGATGATTGTGGCAGGATGTCCCTAGGGATTGGCCAAACAAAGAATCCATCACGAGATAGCTTCGCGTTCAACCGCCGTCGCCATCTTCCCGTAGGGGAACCCTGAGTACCACACCCCCACTGCGCCTGCCTGGCCAGGCACCGCTGATGATGATTGTGGCAGGATGTCCCTAGGGATTGGCCAACCAAAGAATCCATCACGAGATAGCTTCGCGTTCAACCGCCGTCGCCAAATTTCCCTAGGGGAACCTCGAGTACCACACCCCCACTGCGCCTGCCTGGCCAGGCACCGCTGATGATGATTGTGGCAGGATGCCCCTAGGGATTGACCAAACAAAGAATCCATCACGAGATAGCTTCGCGTTCAACCACCGTCGCCATCTTCCCGTATCACACCCTGAGCACCCTGAGTGCCACACCCCGTACCACACCCTGTGTACCACACCCCCACTGCGCATGCTTGGCCAGCACCGCTGATGATTATTGTGGAAGGATGCCGCTAGGGATTAGCCAAACAAAGAATCCATCACGAGATAGCTTCGCGCTCAACCACCGTCGCCATCTTCCCGTAGGGGAACCCTGAGTGCCACACCCCACTGCGCATGCCTGGCCAGGCACCGCTGAGGATGATTGTGGCAGGATGCCCCTAGGGATTGGCCAACCAAAGAATCCATCACGAGATAGCTTCACGTTTAACCACCCTCGCCATCTTTCCGTAGGGGAACCCTGAGTACCACACCCCTACTGCGCATGCCTGGCCAGGCACCATTGTGGCCGGATGCCCATAGGGATTGGCCAAACAAAGAATCCATCACGAGATAGCTTCGCGTTCAACCACCGTCGCCATTTTCCTGTGGGGAAACCCTGAGTACCACACCCCAACTGCGCATGCCTGGCCAGGCACCGCTGATCATGATTGTGGCAGGATGTCCCTAGGGATTGGCAAACCAAAGAATCCATCACGAGATAGCTTCGCGTTCAACCGCCGTCGCCAAATTTCCGTAGGGGAACCCTGAGTACCACACCCCCACTGCGCCTGCCTGGCCAGGCACCGCTGATGATGATTGTGGCAGGATGCCCCTAGGGATTGGCCAAACAAAGAATCCATCACGAGATAGCTTCGCGTTCAACCACCGTCGCCATCTTCCCGTATCACACCCTGAGCACCCTGAGTGCCACACTCCGTACCACACCCTGTGTACCACACCCTCACTGCGCATGCCTGGCCAGGCACCGCTGATGATTATTGTGGGAGGATGCCCCTAGGGATTAGCCAAACAAAGAATCCATCACGAGATAGCTTCGCGCTCAACCACCGTCGCCATCTTCCCGTAGGGGAACCCTGAGTGCCACACCCCACTGCGCATGCCTGGCCAGGCACCGCTGAGGATGATTGTGGCAGGATGCCCCTAGGGATTGGCCAACCAAAGAATCCATCACGAGATAGCTTCACGTTCAACCACCCTCGCCATCTTCCCGTAGGGGAACCCTGAGTACCACACCCCTACTGCGCATGCCTGGCCAGGCACCATTGTGGCCGGATGCCCATAGGGATTGGCCAAACAAGGAATCCATCACGAGTTAGCTTCGCGTTCAACCACCGTCGCCATCTTCCCGTAGGGGAACCCTGAGTAGCACACCCCAACTGCGCATGCCTGGCCAGGCACCGCTGATCATGATTGTGGCAGGATGCCCCTAGGGATTGGCCAAACAAAGAATCCATCACGAGATAGCTTCACGTTCAACCACCCTCGCCATCTTCCCGTAGGGGAACCCTGAGTACCACACCCCGACTGCGCATGCCTGGCCAGGCACCATTGTGGCCGGATGCCCATAGGGATTGGCCAAACAAGGAATCCATCACGAGATAGCTTCGCGTTCAACCACCGTCGCCATCTTCCCGTAGGGGAACCCTGAGTACCACACCCCAACTGCGCATGCCTGGCCAGGCACCGCTGATCATGATTGTGGCAGGATGCCCATAGGGATTGGCCAAACAAAGAATCCATCACGAGATAGCTTCGCGTTCAACCACCGTCGCCATTTTCCTGTGGGGAAACCCTGAGTACCACACCCCAGCTGCGCATGCCTGGCCAGGCACCGCTGATGATGATTGTGGCAGGATGTCCCTAGGGATTGGCAAACCAAAGAATCCATCACGAGATAGCGTCGCGTTCAACCGCCGTCGCCAAATTTCCGTAGGGGAACCCTGAGTACCACACCCCCACTGCGCCTGCCTGGCCAGGCACCGCTGATGATGATTGTGGCAGGATGCCCCTAGGGATTGGCCAAACAAAGAATCCATCACGAGATACCTTCGCGTTCAACCACCGTCGCCATCTTCCCGTATCACACCCTGAGCACCCTGAGTGCCACACTCCGTACCACACCCTGTGTACCACACCCTCACTGCGCATGCCTGGCCAGGCACCGCTGATGATTATTGTGGGAGGATGCCCCTAGGGATTAGCCAAACAAAGAATCCATCACGAGATAGCTTCGCGCTCAACCACCGTCGCCATCTTCCCGTAGGGGAACCCTGAGTGCCACACCCCACTGCGCATGCCTGGCCAGGCACCGCTGAGGATGATTGTGGCAGGATGCCCCTAGGGATTGGCCAACCAAAGAATCCATCACGAGATAGCTTCACGTTCAACCACCCTCGCCATCTTCCCGTAGGGGAACCCTGAGTACCACACCCCTACTGCGCATGCCTGGCCAGGCACCATTGTGGCCGGATGCCCATAGGGATTGGCCAAACAAGGAATCCATCACGAGATAGCTTCGCGTTCAACCACCGTCGCCATCTTCCCGTAGGGGAACCCTGAGTACCACACCCCAACTGCGCATGCCTGGCCAGGCACCGCTGATCATGATTGTGGCAGGATGCCCCTAGGGATTGGCCAAACAAAGAATCCATCACGAGATAGCTTCGCGTTCAACCACCAGCGCCATCTTCCCGTAGGGGATCCCTGAGTACCACACCGCCACTGCGCATGCCTGGCCAGGCACCGCTGATGATGATTGTGGCAGGATGCCACTAGGGATTGGCCAGACAAAGAATCCATGACGAGAGAGAGAGAGAAAACTTTATTTAAAGCGGCCCATGTCCGGGCTGCCGAAAATGTGGTTCTGGTGGACCTGGAAGACGTTCAGGTGGGAATTCCGCAGGTGTCAGGGCCCCGCACGTGGGCAATGTGCCGGGCGAGGCGAGGCCAAAGAATGGGGCGAAGATCAGGCGGAGGAGCGGCCCAGTTTTCCCATGAGTATGGAATGTGGGATGGTAAAAGGTGTGGATGAAGAAAGTGAGGTGATCGCCTGGCGTGACGACAAGTCCAGTAGGTGTGTTTAACGTCGGGATAGGCACCACACACCTGACACCTGACACACAAATGCCTCATGGAAGACGCAAGTTCTCCCAGAAACATGCCCCTTCTGTAAAACCCCTGCCACTGAAGCGACCCTGGACCACCTCCTGGGTTCATGCTCGGGCCTCTAGGCAGCACGAGTTCGTCACATGAGGGCCTTTGGGTACCACCCAGGACGACCACCCGACCTTCGCCGCTGGACGCACGGTCCACCATACCGGCCCCTCCTTGACTTCATTGTGGAGATGGGACTGCTGGACTACATCTAGTTTATGCCGAAGGGCGTAATTGCATAATAAAAAAACACGCAGGAATCGTGGGTAGAGACAATTACGTTTTATTATAGCGCGGGTATGGTAATCAGGGCGCATGCTCTAGTGCGCCGTAAAGGTGACCGGCAAAGATTATGTATTGACGGCAGACGCGAACGCCCGTGCACGCGCCCTTACTCTTTCACCCTATCCCCCTCTCCGCGCCCCCCCTCCCACTTGGAACACCGTATTACTCAGCGAAGTATTGCGGTTCGCGGGGTTTCAGTAGGCCCCACAAGGTGGCGGTATGCTCTTTAGCGATTCTTGTTTACACCGCTCTGTGACCGGAGCGATCTGTGACCTAGCAATTTACACCTTCACTGTAAAAGTAAGTACGGTACGGTACAGAGAACGTACTTTCCTACAGCTGAGCCTAGCACAAGGCGCAGCTCCGCAATCTTCAACGCTGTTCCTGTTGGCTTGGAGTGCCAGGGCTTGAATTTCGGGTCGATAGGCCCAGTGTAGTGAGACGCCAGGTTCCGGTGAAGAGTAAAGAAGAGGAAGGAGAAGAAGGAGAAGAAGACTATAGAAAAAACATCCCCCTCGCGAGGGGCACGATCAAATGCAGAGCATTTCCGCGGGGGGCGCGCCTGCAAGTCGTATGGATTACGTATTGGTTGTTGCTGTTGTAATTGTTGTCTTCCAGCGTTGACATTGTCGATGAAGTCGATGGTGAAACGTGAAACGTGCCGTGAACCCCCTGCCGCGGCTATGACGCAACGTGGAGCGGCTATGACGCAACGTAGCGCGGCTTTGACGCAACACAATCCACTTTAATCCAATCCAAATCCAAACCAATCCAAGCCAAGCCAATCCAAGCCAATCCAATCGAATCCAATCCAATGCCCCTCGTGAGAGAGTGTTATAGCGCCGAAATCGCGCCACCACACGAACGCGTGATGTTGACGTCACGATCACGCCACAGATGTTAGCGACCGGAGCGCGCGCGAACGACATATGTGGTTTAAGCGCGAACCGACCGCGGCGAGAGAGCGCGATAGGAGCGCCCCCACATGTTGTGCGCCCGAACCGAACGCGGCGAGAGAGGGTGTTGCGAGCGGAGAAGGCGAGGAGGACGCGGGGGAGAGGGCGCACCTGTGGCCGACAGTTGAATGAGTCAAGGATATAAGGCGCGTTCGTAACCTTCCGGTCTGTGTCGGCTTTGTGGCCCAGTGTGTGGAGCACCATGTACCTTGCGTTCTGCCCGCAGAGTCGTGGGATCGAAACCTGGCGCCGGTAAGTATTATTTTTTTATATAGTGTAGGGGGAGCGATGCGGACTACGGACGTCAACGCGGGTGACATCGTGAGTTACTGAAATGCTCTGCATTTAAAAAACCCTGAGTACCACACCCCCACTGCGCATGCCTGGCCAGGCACTGCTGATGAGAGAGAGAGAAACAACATCTTTATTTACGGCAAGTTGTGGCGCGGCCTAAACGTCACATTGGCGGGCCGCTCGGCTTCAGCTGCCTACTCGCACCGCCCCTTCGCAGGGCTGCGCTTTCGGCCTCTGTCGCTCGAGGGCCACCAACGTCTGCTGGACGGCCTCGCACTGGCCGTCGTAGTCAACCTTCGCCACTGCCTTTTCCAGGCTCGGTGGCAACGCGTCCGTAGTCCCTTCGCTCACTTTGCAGTTCCACAGTATGTGCGCCATGGTCGCCCGGCCCTTGCCGCACGCCGCGCACACATCACTCGCGTACACCTCAGGGCACACGTGTTTTGCAACCACCGGTGTACACACCGCTCGGGTCTGTAGTTGACGTAGCGTCGTCGCCTCCTGCCTCGTGAGTTTTCTGTGGGGCGGCGGGTACGCTCGCCTGCCCTCCCGGTACCACTCCAACAACTCCCGGTAGGAGGTGATCGGCAGCACCTCGTCGCGGTCTTCGTCTTCCGCATGTCGGGGCCTCGGGCACACGTCGCGACTTGTGAGCGCACGCACCGCCCGGTCCGCTCCCTCATTGCGGTTCTCTCCGGTGCTCACCGGCCCCTTGTGGGCCGGGAACCACTTCACGGTGACCGGCATCGTTCTGTGTCTTAGGGCCCCGCACACCCCGGCCGCGCGCGGGCACACATTGTCCGTTGCAAAGTTCATGATCGCGCTCCTCGAATCACTCAGCACCGTGGTACAGTGTGGGTCCGTCAGGGCCAACGCGATGGCCAGCTCCTCTGCTTGTCCCGGGCTTCGCGCCCGCACGCTGCATGACGCTCGTAGCTCTCCGGTAGTCGCCGCACACACCGCCACGGCGTAGGCTCCCGGCTTGTCCGGGTACCTCGCCACGTCAACGTATCGTGCTCCGTTGTGCGTCGCATGCGTGGCCGTGAGGGCCTTCGCCCTCGCCAGCCGTCGCCCTCGATCCACCTCTGGGTGCATGTGGCGCAGGATCGGCGGCACCTGCAACGAGCTGAGCAACCCGCGAGGCAACGGCGATCGGCCCGCACTTCCCTGCAGCCCTCCGCGATATCCCACTCTTTCCAGTATGTACCGCCCAGTCTTGGTACTCGCTAACCCGACCCGCTGCGCCGTCCACTGCGCCTCGGCCACCTCGTCCAGTGTGTTATGGACCCCAAGCTCCAAGAGTCGCTCCGTACTAGTGTACGTGTAAAGCCCCAACGCTGCCTTGTATGCCCTGCGTATAAGCGCGTCCACCTTCTGGCGCTCCGCCGCCTTCCAGTCGTGGAAAGCTGTGACGTAGGCCACGTGGCTGACCGCAAACGATTGTACCAACTTCAGCAGACTGGCTTCCTTCATGCCCGCATATCTCGTCGACACTCTGCGGATGAGTCGGATCGCCGCCGACAACTTCGCGTCCAGCTTTGCAATCGTTAGGCCGTTGCTGCGCCCGGCGTCCATGTGCAGCCCGAGCACTCGCAGCGTTTTCACCCTCGGGATGGTCGTTTTTTTTATTGCGGAAGTTTGCTCTTCAGCATAAGGGGAAATTAAATGTATAGATACACCCCGGATTCCCGAAGGAATCGGAGCAGGGGGCCATGATGTGGTCCTTGTATCGACGCCATGAAGTCTGGCGGACGTCCGGGGCGCGGGCCGCAGGTGGCGATGTGCACAGCGCGTAGGCTTCGCAGAGCAGGGCAACTCCACACTAGGTGCTCTGCTGTAGCCTGGTCAACTGGAGCGGGGCAAAAGGGGCAGGTGGAGTTGAACGGGGCATGGTATTGAGGAGGCCAGGACCTCGTCACAGCTGGCGTGAGGGCGACTCCCAGGCGAAGACGTCTGAGCAGGACCTCATCTTGGCGAGACACCCCGCCATGGAGATCTGTACCGCGCGGGGGTATGAGAGCGCGCGCGGTTCGCCGTAGACGTTCTTTTGCACTGGCAAGGCGAACAGCGTTTGACGAAGGTGCAAGAGGAGCTGGATATTGCACACACACGGGGTGTGTTCTGGCATCTGCAGCCTGCATTGCGGGATGGCTATTCCGTTGGCGCCATGACACGCGCACACGACATGGATAAGTGCCCATTATGTCCTGGATTTCTAGCAGAAGTTCGTTGGACGTGAGAGTTTTACGAAGCTCTCGAACAGCTGCCGACGAATCAGTGTAAATTGTACACTGTAATTGTAAATTGTAGCAACGATGTGTGTAGCAGAGCATTCCGCACTGCAAGGAGTTCTGCCTGCGTTGATGGCCACTTCTCCGTTGTTATGTAAGTGCAGGTCACTGGATCGGGAGCCACAGTCGGGCAGAGTAGAGCCGTATGAAGTAAGGTATCGGAATCACTGCGTCGACAAACATCAGCGTAGACGAAGGGCTACCAATGTCCATAGAAGGCGGAATCGGAGCACCAACTGTCCGGGGATAAATACGGGCAACAGGTCGTGTATCCGTTAATTGGTGGAACTTCCATGGGGGCCGTATAGTGGTGTGTGATATGGGGATGGTCGTTCCGTCGCTCGTTCGTAGTATGATGTCCGACTCCGCCGTCCTGCTCCTTACTCCTCGCGGTGGCACGATCAGCAGCTCCGACTTTGTCGGCGAGCACAGAAGTCCCGTGCCCGGTAGCTGGTACTCGATCTCGTCGACTGCCCGCTGCAGCGACGCCTCGATCTCGCTGCCGCCCGTCATCCATATCGTTATGTCATCGGCGTATATCGTGTGGCTGACTCCCGGGAGGCTCTGCAGACGCTCGGCCACCCCGATCATTACCAGATTGAACAGCACCGGCGAGATCACGGCGCCCTGCGGCGTGCCCACGCTCCCCCGCGTTTTGATCGGTAGTTCGATGTCGCCCGCCACGATCGTCGCCGTGCGGTCGGTCAGGAAGTCTTTGATGTAGGCAAACGTGCGCTCTCCCATGTTCAGTCGAGACACCTGCTTCAGGATTGCCGAGTGATGGACCTTGTCAAACGCGCTTTGCAAGTCCAGGCCCAGCACCGCCTTGTTGTCCATCAGGGCCATCAGGGCCATCAGGGTGTGCTGGTCCAGGACCTCGTGCTTGATCAACAGCATCGCGTCTTGCGTGCTCAACTTGGCCCGAAAGCCCAACCTCTGCCAGCGGTTGAGTAGCACGTGTTCAAAGACCTTCCCGACGCACGACGTCAGCGAGATGGGCCGCAGGTTGTCATGATGATGATGATGATGATTTCTATTGGTTTCCCCTTTGTATCGGGGTGATGACATGTCATCTTACCAAAAAAGACTAATATACCTATGTTTTACACTTTTGGTTCAATACTAGCGCTGCTTAGGGCAGGCACAAAAAGCTTATTAGGCACAAAATACTTTTTTTTTCTGTTACAAGTGGTAACTGTCCTAGGCAATATTCCCCTCTCTGCTTTTCGTCCACCAGCATTCTAATCTTGTTTTCGTCCCCTCGACAGCCTTGAAGTTAACTTCCTCTGTGATACCTTTAAATCATAGGGCTTCTGACAGCCCAATATTCCCTTCATGTAGATTTGGATGGATACCCTCACATTCTAGCACGATGTGCCGCATAGTTTCTGTTTCTTTTCCGCAGACCACGCATACCCCATCATTTTGTGAATACTTCCCCACAAAACTCTTAGTTCGCAGGCAACCTGCTCTAGCCTCAAAAAGCAAAGCACTGCCCTGGGAATTATCGTAGAAATTTTCCTTTCTGATGTTCATCTTCTCAGCCCTGTACATCTCTAACGACGTTTTGGCTTCCGTTTTTTCCCTCCATTTATTCGTTTCAATCTGCCTTGCCTCTTTTTTGGTTACCTTGGCTGTTTTGGATTCCCCACTGTTCTTTCCGTATTTCATCGTTAGCCTTCTAGTCTTTCTTAACCACTGCGTGTCCACGCTTTTCAAGTATAGGTACCTAAAAACCTTAGCTGCCCACCTTCGTTGATCCATTGCCCTCAACCTCATCTCAAAGCATATTTTACTCTGAGCTTCTCTAACTTCAAACGACGCCCAGCCCATATCTCCCTGAACTGCTTCGTTAGTTGTTTTTCTATGCGCGCCTAAGGCCAGACGTCCTACCGTTCTCTGGTTTACTTCAAGGCGTGATAGAACGTCTGATTTTAAGCAGAGTACAGCATTCGCAAACGTGAGACCCGGAACCATTACTCCTTTCCACATTCCTCTTACTACTTCATATTTGTTATACCCCCACAGAGCTCTATGCTTCATTATAGCTGCGTTTCGCTTTCCCTTAACCTTAAGTTGCTCCTCGTGAGTACTTAAGTAGCTATCCCCTTCGTTTATCCACACTCCCAAATATTTATATTCCTTGACTCTAGGTAATTCGCCTTGCTGGATAGACACTACGTCGGTGGTAGCGTCATTGAAAACCATTATTCCTGATTTTTCTGCACCGAAATTTAACCCGAGGTCAGTGGCTTCCTGGCCGCAAATATTTATTAGCCGCTGCATATCGGTTTGGTTATCAGCTAAAAGAACAATGTCGTCTGCGTATAACATTCCCGGAATATGCTGTTGTACCACTTCGCCTTGCAGCATATGGGTTAGGCTAAACCCTACTTGACTTTCTTCCAGTTTCTTTTCTAACCCTGCCATGTAAAGCATGAACAGTATTGGGCTCAAAGGGCATCCCTGTTTCAGTCCCCGATGGATGTTGACCTGCCGGGCGCATTTCTGTCCTTCCCAAGTAAGGTGCACTCTATTGTCTTTATAGATTGCTATAAGGAACTGTACTAACTCGTCATCTAATCCCTGGAGTTTCAACATTCTCCACAGCCGTTCTCTGTTTACGTTGTCATATGCCCCTTTAATGTCCAAGAACGTAATCCATAGTGGTCTATTCTGTGCTTTCGCAATTTCAATGCATTGCGTTATCACGAACAGATTGTCATCCAGTCGCCTGTCTTGTCTAAATCCATTCTGCAGTTCCCCAAGTATTTCATTTTCTTCCATCCATGCTTGAATTTCTGATTTTATCGCCTGCATTACGAATCTATACACCACTGACGTTACTGTGAGTGGTCTGTATGACTCAATACTGGCTTTGTCTCCTCTGCCTTTATATATTAAATTCATCCTACTTTCTAACCAGTCCTCTGGTACTTGTTTGGTTTCTATTACCTTATCTATTGCCCTCATAAACGATTCCTTACTTTTAGGTCCAAGTAGGTTTATCAGTTGCATTGGTATTCCGTCCGGGCCCACTGCTGTCTGAGGGGAAACCTTTTGCTCTGCTTTTTTCCAATCAAGGTTGCTCAAACTTATTTCCCTTTCCGCAGTCTTTTGTGGCGCTGATGTTATCGGTGCAGGTTTCCCTACCACTATTATCCTAAACTTCTCACTAATCACTCGATGAATATGCGCCAACGCGTGCTCTCCTTCTAAATGTTCCCCCTCCTCATCAATCAGGAATTTTTTATGGTTATCGTTTTTTGAGCTTAGGGATTTTACATGGTTCCAAAACTTCTTGGATGCGCTTTTGTCCTTCTTCCGTATTTCTGCCATCCATTGTTCGCTTTTCTGCTTGATCTTCGCTTGCACCATTTTCTGCACTTCTAGTTTTTTCCCACGGTAGACATCCCACTTTTCCTTCACTACCTCCGGTTCCATACTAGTTCTTTTTGCTTCTCTATGTTCTCTCGACGCCTTTCTTCGTTGGTCGATAGCCTCTTTTATTTCCTTATTCCACCAGCTTCTCGGCTTTCTCTTCCCTTTCCATCGGTTTCGTTCCTTTTCTTCATTAATCTTACCCTTTATGAACGCAATTATTTCATCGTATCCCAATTTTTGCCTGGGTATTTATTGATTTCATCTTCCAATCTATCAGCGATGATCTTTAACTGCTCATTATTCAAATTATTTCCTCCTATTGTACCTATTTCTGCATTTGTCCGGGTTGCGCCTCCAAAGTGCAATGTGCGGCGGCTTGCCCGATTTCGGGATCAGCACCGTCCGCGCGTCCTTCCAACTTTTGGGCAGCTTGCCTGCGCGCCAGCACTTGTTGTAGTAGCCCGTCAGTCACCGCCGCGTCGCCGAGGTTCCGCAGCGCCTTGTTCGACACCTTGTCCGGCCCCGCCGCCGATCTGCCGTTGATTGTTTGGATCACCGCGCGGACCTCCCACTCCTCGATGTCTGCGTCGAGCTGGCTGTTGGCCGTGCCCGTGTAGCTCGGGAGGGGGTCCGGTGGGGTGGCCGGCGGGTACTTGTTGTTCAATCGCCTCCGGACCTCGGCCTCGCCGAGCTCCCGCTTCGGCTTGTGCAACATGCGCGCCAAGATGTGGTGGTGCGTTCCCTTCGTCTTACTTTCGTCCAGCAAGTGGCGCAGCAGCTGCCAGGTGCGACTTTTATGAATTTGACCGTCCGCCTCTTGGCAGACCGCGTGCCACTGCTGCCTGCAGAGAGCCGCGCTGTGCCGCTGTATCTCACGGTTCAGCTGGGCCACCCGCTTGCGCAGCGCCCGGTTGTGTCGTTGCCGTTTCCATCTTTCCCTCAGCGAGTTCCGCGCCTCCATCAGGTGCGCAAGTCGGCTGTCCACCTGCGGGGTCTCGTCGTCCGCCTCGATCTCCGTCGTCGCTTTGCGCGTCGCCTCGTTGATCGCGCTTGCCCACTCGTCGATGTCGTCAATATCCCCCGGCACTTCGCTCAGGGCTTCTCTGTACGCACTCCAGTCCGTCAACTGCTGTTTTCGTGGCTGCGGTGCCCTCCCACGCAGCGGCACCACCATCTCCAACACACAGTGGTCACTACCCAACGTCTCTCCCGTGTTCCTCCACCGCACACCGGCCCTCTTGCAGAAAGCCAGGTCCGGGTTCGTGTCGCGTTGCACCGACGTCCCGTGTCGCGTGTGTGCCGTCGGGTCGCTCAGCAGTTGGTACTCGGCGTCCGTCGTTTCTTCAAACAGGTTGCGCCCCTTCGCTGTTGTCTTCGGGTAGCCCCACGCTGCGTGCGGCGCATTAAAGTCCCCGCACAGCAGTGCGACGTCGGCCCCCGCTAGCTGATCCATCTTGTGCACCAATGTTCGAAACTTCTGCTGGAACTGCTTCGGGTTAGAGAGAGAGAGAGAGATGAAACGTTTATTTGAACTGAAAGGTTTTGATTGAACTAGGGTAGGTTCCCTCCTTCCAGGGCCCCTGTTTCCTCTGCCCCAGTCTCGGCCCTAAAGATCAGATACTTCTGAACCCCAGGGTCAGAGCTGGCCAGAGCTGCCTCCCATAGCTCATATAACTTGGTGTTGGTGTTTACTGAGGGCCATATAGTACGACAACCCCAGGATGCATGGAATAGGGTGGATATTTCACCGCACTTATTACATGCGTTTGTGAATTTCTCGGGGAACATCTTCGACAGCCTGAGGATGTTAGGATAGGTGTTCGTCTGTATTTGTCTAAGAGACTGATGCTCTGCAGCGGTTAAGCTTTTATCTGGTGCAGGAAAGAGAGCTCTGGCTTTTCTTTGAATGTTGAGTCGCTCACCGAAGGTATTTGGGAGAGGGGTGAGTAAGCTAAGACTACTGGCTGAGCGGTTAGTAAGTTCTCGCGCAGCTTGGTCTGCTCTCTCATTACCCTCAAGCTCCTCATGTCCCGGTGTCCAAATGATATTTTGGAACTTTGTGATATTTGCAGGTAAAATTTTTGTGAGCCTTTTGTGGATTCGGCCATTTATAATGTTTTGTACGGCTTTCTTAGAGTCCGTAATTATTTGGAGGCTTTTTCCTTGGAATTCTCCATACCTTACGGCCAATAGAAGGGCGCCAGTTTCGGCCTCCTCTGTGCTGGTGTTCGTTAATGTGAGGCAGTCCCTGATTACTCCTTCTTGGTCGACGATGACTAGGGAAGCATTGGTCTTGTCGTAAAAGCCAGCGTCTGTATATACAACGTTTGGTTTTTTTTCCAACTTTCTGCGTAGGAAATTGACCCTGGCTTTCCTTCTGTCTTCATGTAAGTGGGGGTCCATGTTTCTTGGAATGGGGAGCGCTTTCAATTTCTCTCTGGCGGCGTTGCTTAGGTCTTCTTTGTCGATAATTGATTGCACATCTAACCTGGAGCCTACTCTTTGCAGAATGGCCCTGCCAGTTCTTGTCTTTTGCAGCCTTTCCTTTTGTGAAACAAGGGTAGCATCACAAATTTCTTCAAAAGTGTTAGACACGCCGAGATTCATGAGTTTTTCATTTGCCGTGTAGTTGGGAAGACCGAGAGCCGCTTTGTATGCAGTACGCAATATAACGTTGGCCTGTTCCTTTTCCTGCCTGTTTAGAGAGTGAAAAGGCAGACTGTAAGCAACTCTGCTTACTACTAAGGCCTGCATGATACGCAAGGTTTCTTCTTCCTTCAGCCCTGCTCTCTTTTTGGTTATCCTCCTAACTATCTTGGCAATTTGCAGCGTTGATTTTTAAATTTTTGCAATTGTAAAGTTTGCTCTGCCATTGCTTTGAACAATCATCCCAAGGATTCTTAATTTATCTGTCTCTGCTACTTCGTGGTCCCCAAGCTTGATTTTTATCTCCCCTGGGCTCCTATATCTGGCGTCGTGGACTCTGATAACTTCGGATTTTTCTGGTGCGCACTCTAGGCCGTTATCCCTTGCCAACTTTTCCACCCAGTTCGTGGCTTCTTGGAGTGCCTGTTCCTTTTGAGCCAGGGAGCCTTTAGTGGCCCAGATGGTTATGTCGTCGGCGTACAATATGGAACCTATGTCGGGGATGTCTTGGAGTTTCTTTGCTATGTTAATCATTGTAACATTAAAAAGCAAGGGGGAGATAATAGATCCTTGTGGTGTTCCTTTATTTGGCATTTTGAAGGCGTCGGAGCGAACGTCTCCAATCTCAATGGATGCGGTGCGGTCTGATAAGAAGGCTTTGACGTAGTTGTATGTCCTCACTCCGCAATGTAATTCGTTAAGTGCTTGTAGAATGGCCCTGTGGGACACATGATCAAAGGCTCCCTTTAAATCTAAAGCCAAGATAAGGTGTTCGCCTCCTCTTGGGATGTTCTGTAGCACTTATTCTTTGAGGATTAGAAATGCATCCTGCGTGGAGATGCCCTTTCTGAAGCCCAACATGGTGTGTGGTACAAGGTTGTTGTCCTCGATGAAGTTTGACAGTCTGTTCATAACGACTCTTTCGAATATTTTTCCCACACATGATGTCAAAGATATAGGTCTCAGTGCGTCGATTCCTGGCTTTTTTCCTCGTTTCGGTATTGTTATGACATCTGAGTGCTTCCAATCGGGAGGGACTTCGCCCTTGATCCACAGATTATTGTTAATATATTCTGTAAGTTCTTCTACTTGTCTGTCACCGAGGTTCCTGATCATCGCATTTGTTATACCATCGGATCCTGGGGCGCTGTTCTTTTTGGCAGCCATAATGGCGCTGTAAACCTCCTCCTTGGTGATGTCTTGGTCCAGAAGTTGGTTTGGTTTTCCCCTGTACACTTCATTGTAGGGCTCTGGGACCTGTTTGCCTTTGAGTTTTTTCTTTAAGGCTTCAATGAGGTCCTCGTTGCTACCTTCAAATGTATGGGCTATCCTTTTGAGCATGTGGTTGCTTTCCATCCTCGTTGCAAGGGGGTCTAGCATGCTTCTAAGGATCGCCCATGTTTTTGAGGTGCTCAACGTTCCTTGCAGTGATTCACAAAAATGGTTCCAATTTTGTCTTGCTAAGACATCGGCATATTCTCTCGCTTTCTTAGTGATTTCTGCAATCCTTCTTTTTAGCTTTCGATTTCTCTTTTGCCTCTTCCACCTTCTCGTCAGGCTATTTCTTGCTTCCCATAGGTGCGCCAGATGGGAGTCGATATTTGGAGTCTGCGTTGAAGTTTGTAAAAATGCTGTGGAACGTTTGTACTTTTCTTTCACGTTGGCACACCATTCCCTGATGGAAGTTACTTCCTCCGGATTGCTGTCACCACTCAAGTATTCCCTGAACTTTTTCCAATCGGTTATCCTAACTGTCCCGAGACGCCTCCGAAATTGGACAGTCCGGATTGAGATACTAATTATCGAGTGATCGCTGCCCAAATTCTCTCCTAAATTTGTCCACACGACGTCTTCTTCCTCCTTTACGAAGGTTAAATCGGGGCATGTATCCCTTGCATTTTCTCCGCCAGTTCTGGTTGGTTGATTAGGGTCACTGACGAGAGTTAGGTTGCAGATCTCCGCTGCGGTAATAATATTGTTTCCCTTTCTCGAGTTACGTTTATAGCCCCATTCTCTATGGGGAGCATTGAAGTCACCTAGTACGATGACCTGATTGCCCTTCGATTTCTTGATAGCTTCCTGGAATAGATCCTCGAATCTTTCATCACTTTTTCGCGGGGGGCTGTAAATGTTCAGCACAAAAGTGCTTTTCTTCCCTCTTTTCGTTGGGACTATCTCTATGAGAATGGCGTGAGAAGTGGCTGTCTCGAGCGCGTGTTGTATGGTTGTTATGTCCTTTCTGACGAGAGTAGCTATGCGGGTTTCTTCTTGTCCTTTAATTGTATAGTAACCCAGCAGCCTGGCGTTGTTGCCTGCTTCCTGAAGACATATGACATCAGGTTGGATTGGTGCTGTTTCTATGTATTTTTCTAAAATATGTTGTTTACGTAGTAGACTTCTGCAATTCCATTGCCAGATTTCAAGGTGATTCTTAGCAGTGGACATCCCTTTATTCTTCATCACTAAAGCTGAAATCAGAGTCCCTTTCATCCTTTTCTAGGATCTGCTGTTTTTCTTTCCTTGGATGTCCCGGCATTTCTAGTTTTCTCTTACCGTCAGTGTTTCTTATTTTATTTGCATCTACTTGTCTCTGTAGGATGTCGAAACGGTTGTTCATTACCTCGAGCATTTGAGCTAGGAAGAGCCCAATACCACTGGGGTCATTTAAGAGACCTTCCGGGACCGAGGGCTGAGGTATGGGTGGGGGCTGAGTTTGAGGGAAGGGCATGCGGTTTTTGGATTGTGACTGATGGTTCTCGCGTACTATTTGCTTGGGGAGTTGCCGTAGTTGTTTTTTGAGGTCTGCAATCTCTGCGTTTTGTTTGTCAATTTGTGCTTTGAGCTCCTCAATTATTCGATCTTGCTCTGATTTGTGTGTGTCAACTTTCGTATTGGTGTTAGCCAGGGAGGCAGCGACCGTGGACCAGCTCACCTTGGGGGGTTTCTTGGTTTCTGCGCCTCTGGAGTCTTTAGGCTTAACCGTCGTTGTATCCTCTTTCTTCTTTGAGGTGCTGGGGGACTTGTGTTGGGACGTCATCCTGGACTGGGATCTGTCTCTTCCCTCTTTCTGCTCGTCCAAGTCCGGCCACTCGGTGCTGAACCACCTGCGACGTTGTTGTTTGCGGTCCTTGGTGTCGTCTCTTCTTGACTTCCTTTGATTTTGGTTACCCTGCGGTATCCTTGCTTTCCTGAGCTTCAGTGGACATTCTTTCGAGCCAGTAGAATGTTGTTCGTTGCACAGCACGCACCTGGGCTGACACGGGTGACAGTCTTCTGGGTTTTCAACAGCACAGTTCGGGCACTTCTTGACTGCTGGGGTGGGGCACACATCAGATCGGTGTCCGGGTGTCATGCATATGTAACACACTTGCCTGGTGGGTCTGTACAAATAGCAGGGCATTTCTCCGCCGTAGAAGTACACCACTTTTGGCACGGTGTTGCCTTCGAAGGTAATCAAAGCAGTCTTCGATTTTCCTAGCATGCGTGCTTGTATAATTTTGGTGTTGTGGGTACGGATACGTAATCCGTTCATGAGTTCTGATGGGGTCGTGTCTTGCGGAAAACCATGCACAACTCCTTTCACCTCTTTTTCCGAAAAGGCTACGTAAGTCACTACCTCGTGTGAGGTGCCTCTTATGTTGATGCGGGAGATTTTTCGCAGCGCGTTCGCCGCTTCCGTGTCTGGCGTGCTCATTATTAGAATATTTGAGCCAAGACGCGGGCGTACGACAAACTTGTGCAGATATTTTTCCCCTTGCTCGCACGCTTCAGCAATGGCTTTCGTTATTTCGATGGTGCTGTAGTCTTTGAGCGAGAGGCCCTTACGCGGCTTCATGACTATTTTGACGTCGTCCCTCGGCAGCGGTGGGAGTCGCCGGCGTTGAAGACGTTGCATTTCATTTTCAAGTTTTGAAAAAGGCTTACTTGACAGCGAGGTAGGGGGCTAGAGCGTTCGAATGGGCTCCGTGTGGATCCCGTGCAAAATCTCTTTTCCCCCTGGAAATTCGCAAGGCACACAAACGTTTCTTGTGTGACGGACTGCTAACATCAAGCGGAACCCGCGGATACCACCCTTTGGACTGTGAGTGAATTATTTTTCATTTTACGTCCATCAGAAGCGGACCGGTGCCCGGCGACCGCGATAAGCCTAACGCTGACCGAGGCAGCGGCGGCCGCGGCTGCTCGCCGCACAGCCCAGGACTTCGGCAGCCATGAAGAAATCCCCGAAGAGCTCCGGAACATCCCGGCAAGAATCCCAAGGCAGTACGCGCACCTCAGGTGAGCGATGTCAAGACAGCGAAATGGAAGAATGTGACAGCGAAGTGCCTTCTGCGTCGAACCAGCATGGCGACGCTGCTGGCCAGCCGACCTTGGACACCGGCACCATGGACGCCAAGGACGATGTGGGATGGATACAAGCCCTCAGCAGAAGAGAAAAACAGAGGTTGAACAAGGAAAAGAAAGCAGAGTTGACAGTTCGGGTTACTATACACATTTATCACGAACACGCTCTCCTCCTTCTTGCGGCCCACCACGATCTCGATCGCTCGGTGCTCCACCGCGCTGTTGCGCAGCAGCTCGTGCTCCACGTACGTGTGTCCCTTCTTGATCAGCGTGCACACCCCTTGTCCGGCGCCCCTCCCGAGCGTTCGCGCGCTGGGGGGGCTTGCGTACGAGCGGTACCCCGGCATGCTCGGGGGCGTCTCGCTGTGTTTCCTGCAGTAGAATCACGTCCGGCCGCCGGCTCGCCTTTTCAATGTATTGTTGTAGCGACGCCTTCTTGCCGCGCAGGCCGTTCGCGTTCCACTGCCACACTACGAGTTCGTGTCTTATTGCTGTACTGGCCATATTGGGCGGTGGTCAGGGCACATTTGTTGGAATCCCGCGCTTAGTCTTGCTATGGTCTCTTGCATTTGCACTAGGGTCTCTTGGACCGCCTGGAACATCTGCTCCAGCTTCGTTAGTCGTACGACGATGTCGGCCGTCGTCACCTCCAGCGCCGCCAGCCTTCTGTTAGCCGATTCTTCGAACCTGTCGAATCGCTCTTCCAGGCGTTGGATGCGCTTCTCTAGTGTTCTGTACGTCGTTCTCGTTTCCTCCGCCCGGCGCTTGGCGTAGGGTTCGGGTTCGGTCGTGGGTTCCTCTCCCGCCGTCGTCTCGGCCTCTTCGACCTGCGTTTCCATCGCTTGCACTTGCGCCTGGGCTTGCGCTTGCGCCTTCTCCTGCTCCCGTTCTCCCTCCGCGACTCGTACCTGCTCCTGGCGTTGGCTGGCCAGCAGCAAGTCCAATTTCCGATTCATTTCCAGCATGCGCATGTCTTGCTCGGCGATGCGCTTCTTTAGGCGTTCGTTCTCGTTGTGTAGCTTGAGCATTTCGGGGCTTGGCTGCGGTGAACTTGTCGGGGATACGGCCTTTCGCTCTGGCGTTTGCGGTCTAACCATGTCGGCCCACGCCACACGCTCTCTCGACTTCGACTCTCGCTTGCGACTGGCGCTGCGGCTCGAGCCGCAGTTGCCCGAGCGCCGCCGGCTGCTGCTGCGCTGACGTAGGCGTCCGCGCTCGCTCGCCACCTGCGCCTGTGCCGTCACGTACGCACGCGGCTGCAGCTGCGGGAACTCTTCTAAGCCTAATCGAGGCTGCTGGGCCTCCACGTGCTTACGCTCCCACCGGCGGCGAGTGACCACGTGGGGAACTTTGTAGCGATTTTTGCACCCCGCCGCCCCGGTGGGATGCGTTCCGTTACATAGCTTACATCGAGGCTTGCAATCCCGCTCGTGTTCTGGGCCATGGTTTGGCGCGTTACACGCAAAGCATACTTTCGTGTCCTGAAAGGGGAACACGCCCGTCCTGTGACCGACTTTGCCGCAGCAGCGGCGCACCTCAAAGTGATGCCTGTACAGACTACACTTTACGAGCATATCACCATACTTCACATAATTCGGCACCTTCTTGCCCTTGCAGGAAGCCCCTAGGGATTGGCCAACCAAAGAATCCATCACGAGAAGCTTCGATTGATTGATTGTAGGGTTTAACGCGCCGACGCAACGCAGGCGATGAGGCGCGCCATAGTGGAGGGCTCCGGATTAATTTTGACCACCTGGGGATCTTTAATGTGCGCCGAAATCTCGTACACACGGGCGTTTTTGCTTTTCGCCTCCATCAGAAAAGCGGCGGCCGCGGCCGGGAATCGAACCCGCGACCTCGTGCTCAGCAGCGCAACGCCTTAGCCACTGAGCCACCGCGGCGGGTACGAGAAGCTTCGCGTTCAACCGCTTGCGTTTGACTTCCCGTACCCGATCATCATCGGTGGCATTGGCTCGACGGCTCCGTTTGTTTTGACAATGTCGCTCGCGTCGGTGCTCGACTTGGGCGATGTCTTCGTCGGGGGGAGCTTGGTCGCTACTAGATGTTCTTGTTGGACTGGGAGCAGCGGCAACGACGCTTTCACGTTGGCGGCGTGCCCATTCTTGCTTCTGGGCGCGTCGACGCTCCTGAGACTCCCGCTGCTCCTGTTCGGAATGTATTACACGGGTACGACCCATGTGAAGTCGGGAGTCCAACTGACATGGACAGTGGCGTGAGCTTCACGTCACACACAAAAAACACGCAGGAATCGTGGGTAGAGACAATTACGTTTTATTATAGCGCGGGTATGGTAATCAGGGCGCATGCTCTAGTGCGCCGTAAAGGTGACCGGCAAAGATTATGTATTGACGGCAGACGCGAACGCCCGTGCACGCGCCCTTACTCTTTCACCCTATCCCCCTCTCCGCGCCCCCCCTCCCACTTGGAACACCGTATTACTCAGCGAAGTATTGCGGTTCGCGGGGTTTCAGTAGGCCCCACAAGGTGGCGGTATGCTCTTTAGCGATTCTTGTTTACATCGCTCTGTGACCGGAGCGATCTGTGACCTAGCAATTTACACCTTCACTGTAAAAGTAAGTACGGTACGGTACAGAGAACGTACTTTCCTACAGCTGAGCCTAGCACAAGGCGCAGCTCCGCAATCTTCAACGCTGTTCCTGTTGGCTTGGAGTGCCAGGGCTTGAATTTCGGGTCGATAGGCCCAGTGTAGTGAGACGCCAGGTACCGGTGAAGAGTAAAGAAGAGGAAGGAGAAGAAGGAGAAGAAGACTATAGAAAAAACATCCCCCTCGCGAGGGGCACGATCAAATACAGAGCATTTCCGCGGGGAGCGCGCCTGCAAGTCGTATGGATTACGTATTGGTTGTTGCTGTTGTAATTGTTGTCTTCCAGCGTTGACATTGTCGATGAAGTCGATGGTGAAACGTGAAACGTGCCGTGAACCCCCTGCCGCGGCTATGACGCAACGTGGAGCGGCTATGACGCAACGTGGTGCGGCTTTGACGCAACACAATCCAACACAATCCACTTTAATCCAATCCAAATCCAAACCAATCCAAGCCAAGCCAATCCAAGCCAATCCAATCGAATCCAATCCAATGCCCCTCGTGAGAGAGTGTTATAGCGCCGAAATCGCGCCACCACACGAACGCGTGATGTTGACGTCACGATCACGCCACAGATGTTAGCGACCGGAGCGCGCGCGAACGACATATGTGGTTTAAGCGCGAACCGACCGCGGCGAGAGAGCGCGATACGAGCGCCCCCACATGTTGTGCGCCCGAACCGAACGCGGCGAGAGAGGGTGTTGCGAGCGGAGAAGGCGAGGAGGACGCGGGGGAGAGGGCGCACCTGTGGCCGACAGTTGAATGAGTCAAGGATATAAGGCGCGTTCGTAACCTTCCGGTCTGTGTCGGCTTTGTGGCCCAGTGGGTAGAGCACCATGTACCTTGCGTTCCGCCCGCAGAGTCGTGGGAACGAAACCTGGCGCCGGTAAGTATTATTTTTTTATATAGTGTAGGGGGAGCGATGCGGACTACGGATGTCAACGCGGGTGACATCGTGAGTTACTGAAATGCTCTGCATTTAAAAATTGCTGTGGTGGCCTGTGGTGACCCTTTGGTGACCCTTAGTTGATAGCGAAAACTCTACTTCCCTGCCTAGGATTATTGTCGAGGTGTGGTCGAGTGGTGCGCTTGCGCAATGATATAGAGATATGCTTGCAAGTAATACACTCCTTATTCACCAGAGAAGCGCACGTGCCCGAACGCCAGCCAACGTGTCTCGCATCGGCTCCCGGTTCACTTCGTCAAACCGTGAGTTTTGCTCAAAGGACCAGCCTTTACGAGTCTTTTTTTTTTTTTTCAAAAAAGACGACGACGAAGAACCTGCCGGTATGGTTGCGTATCGGTTCCTGCTTCAACGGCCTCTAAACCCGGTTCGCTACCATCCACCTTCTTCTCAGTGATTCCCCGTTGATAACGAAGCGCCCCGCTTCATTTTGATACCCAGTGTCCCCAGTTTCTTCGAACCACGGGGCTTTTTGCAGCCCCACCACCGCCACTGCCACATTAGGCCTCGGTGCAATCATGTCGGCGCCACCGGCGCTGCTGCGGCCCCCTGTGCTGGACTTGCAGACGGCGTCGCTTCTACCTCCTGCGTCTACAACCCCTGTCATTACTACGCTGCCCCCACTGACCGCCGCTACGCCGCCACCGGCCATCGATGTGACTGCCCCTCCAACGGTGCCCCGCAGCTCTACACCACCCAGCAGTCCATCGACCACCAATGGAACAGCGCCCCATAGTGACCCAACTGCGGCATGTGAGGACGTCTACATGCAAGACGACGTGCAACACCCGCCGAGTGTTCCCAGCTCTGTTGATGCACCCCTGAACTACCCAGAAACACACTCTCAACTCGGACCTCTCAATGACCGTGCTTCGTGGACTCGGCCAACCTCTTCCACCAGCAGAACCGTGAACAAAACTGATCGGGTGAGTAGGCCGCGCTCTCTGCTCGTGCTCAGACCGCTCGCTAAAATCAGCGTCAATGAGATTCCCAAACATACCCTGGCCCATCTAATTGGCACAACTGCACCAAACCCTTACCTTGCCGAACTAGCTTCCCACCGGTACGACACACTCGGCAACTGCCATTACATCAACAGTGTACGACGATTCCCACACGCAACGTCTCTTATCAGCCACTCAGCTACATTTCCTCCAGAGTGGATCCTCAGTCACAATTCCAATTGAAATCAAGCTGTCCCCGTATCGGCCCAATACGCCTCGAGCGCGGCCTGTAGAGGCGCCACTGAAATCCCCCTAGCGGCCCGTTTCGAAAGCAGCCGCGGGAGTCCGCGCCCCATTCCCCAGTGCTGCCGCTGCTTTTGCGGCACGTTCACGACTGAGCTTTACCATTTGCGGGCGCTTGAAATCCATGTTATGTGGAGCAGTCACTCTGTTCGCAAATAGGGTGTGTTTACGAGAGTGTAAATGTTTCTGACGCGATCTTAGTGGGGTATATTCGGCCTGTATAAGAGCCAGGTGTGTGTCACAGGCCAGCATCGCGGAACCAGCCTAAGCATGGACCTGATTGTATGTTAGACTGCCCTGAATTTACTAGCAGGGTCTCCGTAACCACCGGTTCCTCACATGTTCATGCTACAGCTATACACTACGATTTAAATCGGTTTTGTGCGCTTACAAATCAGCGGAGCACTCATACCTGACAGCACGCCAGTTACGTTTGCCAATATTATACCTCATACATTGATCACCACCATTTACAAGCCAGTCTGTGTTAATTTCGGGAATATTCAACAAACGTACGATGGACAATGCATAATTATACTCGGGGATCAGCACACAACAGAGTCGTCTTGTCGTGAGGTGAGCGCCCGCAAACACTCATCTGCTACATATATCCTCTGCGAGCAGCGCGGAGACGGGCTTAGAATATAATCCGCGTCCGCGACTAAATGCTTCTTTGAAATATCGTCATATAGCACAGGGAGCCTGCAGAATAAATCACAAACTGAAATCAGAGGGCCTTATCACATACTACACTCTTCCGACGACACCTTTTATCGTTTGTTGAACAGCCTACCCTGTAACTTCCAAAAATGCGTCCGCCGTACGATCAGCTCTTCGTTGAAGTAGAAAAACAAAAGGAAAGTGAACGAGAGATTTGTGTGCGGATTACTAAAACGTTCATTGCTTGATTCCGCTCCGCATTTGTACACAGCGTCCCCCTCCCCCTCCCCCCCCTCCCTCCCAATGTATCGCGCAATAGCAGCGCATTTCGCGTATAGTTGGTCTAGTGAACCCTACCTGGCTTATGTTTCGACGAACGTCTTTGGCATGTCAGAAGTTGCACTGTTTTTTTTTTTTTCATTTACGTTAGAGCTATTATGTTTCTTAATTCCGCACTTGCACAGCATTTATTTTTCCGCGGTTTCATTAACTTGCCTTGGTTCTTGCTATATGGCGTGTGTGGGCACATATTTAATGACGCACAGGCTTGGAATATACTTAACATTTTTGCATGGTTTATATTCTTATATAAGGCATAAGTTATGCGGCATTGGGTAATCACATCCCCGAAACATATTTTTCTGCGACGTATATATTCGAAACGAAGCCGCATTCGTTGTCCACGCTGCAAAATGAAGCCAACCTCTCACTGTGCCAGTATCAGGTCTAAACGAAGCGATAGTATAATTCGATTGTGCCTGATGTTTTGGAGATGACATGGGTGATATCTTGCTGCCGTCGCCGACGCACGGAAGAGCGGCGACGAAGCGCGCAGAACCGCGTCCCCGGGTAGCTCTTGCAGGCGATCGCGTACTCTACGAAGACGCAACTGCTTTTTAAGTGACCTAAACGTACTCTTCGCCAATAGACGTCTCCATAACAAGTTTTTTTGGGGGCGCGGAAAGGCGAAAAGAAGCGAAACAGAACCAAAACACTGCACGAGCCCCTATCAGCCACGCATTGCAAATCCCGTCAACGCCGCGGAGAAGCGGCGGCAGGCGGCGCAGCGATCGCGAAGCTCGAGGCGTATACGTCCAGAGGTGTTATTGAAGTTGAGCCCAATGAAACAAATGAAGAAATTCTGAAATGGATCCGCTGCGAACAAGCCAAAATCATAGCATGCCACCGCCTTGGCCACTCCAACAGAGCAGTCTTAACGTTCGACTCTCCCAATCTCCGAAAAGTGGTAAAATACTATATGGCCATCATCAAAGTGTCGCCATACCAACCGCGTCGAATGGTATGTTATAACTGCCATAACATCGGGCATATGTCTCGACATTGTCCTTCTCCAACCGTTTGTCGCAACTGTGGGAAAATGCATCCCGACACAACAGACTGTGGACCCACCATCTACTGCGTCGTTTGCGATGAGTTGGGCCACATTGCACTGAACCCTACCTGCCCTGGAAGAGTTCCCACGCCACCCAACAAACCCCCTGCCAAGGACCGTGCCAATGGCATCTCTTGGGCGGATCTCGTGCAGCAAAAAGATATTTCATTCCCTCGCCTTCCTACTACGCAAACCATTACAAACGAGCCCAAAAGTAATTCTCAATCGAAAGACTGTGACAACAATATGGCACATATTCTTGCTCAACTGAATGCCCTTCGTGCGGAAAATCAGCAACTCAAGGCCGAAATCATGGAACTTAAGCGAGCCCAACAACCCAGACTCCCAGCCACCTCTCAACCGCCCTCCTCCCAGCCGTCCACATCCACGACCCCTTCATCCACAAGGCGCACTCGAAGCCCTAGTACTAAACGCACTCCCACCTCCAAATCCAGACTGGACCCCCCACTTACTCAAGTACTGCAAACTATACGTACTGACATACATCAAGAACGACTCGCTCGACAGGAAGATTGCAAAAACACGCATTCCTATATCGACACGCAGGTGAACCAACTACGAACACTTCTACAACAAGTCATTACACGCCTTCCACCCATTGACCCAACCAAAGAGCCCCCGAGAAAGATCCCACCCCCACGTCCGCAGATTGTTTCATGACTGCCCCAGTAACGGCACTACAGTGGAACTGCCGCAGCTTTCAGCACCAGCGCACTACTTTACTGATGAAGGTTAAACAGTCCCAACCTTCGTTTATTCTCCTCCAAGAAACACACGGAACTCCGAGTATCCCCGGTTATGTTGCACATACGAACCCATCTATCACACAATTGACGCGCGGTAGGTCCAAAGTAAAATCAACTCTTACTCCAGGATATGCCGCCGTTCTTGTACAGTCCCACTTCGCTACCTCTCCCGTCATCCTCCCCGAATTCTCATCCTGTAATCACGAAGTCATTGAGTTTTAACACGCCTCCCTTCTGGCCGCAAAATTATTCTCGTCTCAGCCTACTACAAACCTATCGACAGTTCCTCACGTTCCTCCGAGTTTGCCTGGATCCCGGCTCTCGTCACCCGTCACCCAAATATTCCAATACTCATTTGTGGTGACTTCAACGCCCCTCACCCACAATGGGGTTACAGCCGCCCATCTGCTCGAGGAAGCTCTCTCGCCGACACCATGGATCTCCACAATTTCATTCTTATCAATGAACCTTTCCAAAAGACAAGAATTGGCCTTCATAAAGCTCAGGAAGACACCACACCGGACCTCACTTGGGCAACACCCAATCTCATCAAAAGTTGGTCCCCCTACTCTACAACCTGGGGCAGTGATCACTTCCCCCTCCTAATAACGTTTCGTGGCAAGAAGACGCGCACCAAGCAAACACTATCACGACTAGACTGGGACACCTTCCGCGAATATATCGACCAAAAAGACCCCCCTGCCTCCTTCGATGATTTTGCGAATCTTATTCGAACTTCTACCCAAGCAGCCACTGAAGAAATCGAGTGCTCTTCCGACACACCAGCTCTCGATGCCCACCTCACAAACCTCTGGAAAAAAGTGCACTATCTCACACAACTGTACCGCTCTACCGGCAAACGTCATACAATCCTCGTCCGCATCCGCCGCCAGTATAAACTCATCACGTCATACCAACGTTGCCTTTCCAATAAGCACTGGAATGATCTCTGTGCCACACTCGGTCATGGAAAAGGCCTTCGGGCTCTCTGGAAAATTCACCAAAGTCTTGGACCTAAGAAAAAACAGCGACTTCCACTATTTGCTACCCTCACGCTCACAAAAGACCCAGTCAGCGTTGAACATGATATCATTATGGCTTTCTTCCCCCACGCCCAACTCCATCCCCCTCCTCCTCTTCCACACATACCCATTTCATCGCCACAGGACGACCTCGACCTTCCCTTCACCTTCAATGAACTTTACACGGCCATTCACCAAGGTAAACCCAAATCTGCCCCTGGACATGACGGTGTGACCTGGAAACACCTCTGCAACTTGCCAAAACCTGCCCTTGTTGCCTTACTTGGCCATGTTAACCGCTGCTGCGAAAATGGTGAAGTTACTGAGCATCTTAAGCTCACTCTCATCTTCCCTATTCCCAAACCCAAGAAGCCTGGTACCGGCCCAACTGACCTCACCAACCTCCGACCCATCTCTCTTACTCCTGTTTTCTGCAAACTCATAGAAAGGCTAATCAATAACCGTATCACCCATTACCTCGAATATGTCAAACCATACTTTCACCCTGCACAGACTGGCTTCCGCCCTAACCTGAGCACTCACGATAGCCTTTGGCTATTACGTCGAGTGATCAATCGCTCCCATCACAACCACTCTCCTCCCGACTTGATCCTAGCAGTTGACCTACGCAAGGCTTTTGATCGCGTTAATCAATCTGCCATACTAGAGGAACTCGCGCACGCCTACCCAAGCACCCGGGCACAAATCTGGATCCGCAATTTTTTGAACGCTCGGCCAATACGGCTTCAAGGATCTCACCCAGGCTGGACTCCCCGCACGTACTACCTTGACCGCGGGGTACCTCAGGGATCCATACTTTCCCCGATACTATTTAATCTCGCCATGGTGAGGGTCGCTCGAAATCTCGAACGTGACTCTGCTGCACGATTCACAATATATGCAGACGATGTAACCATATGGACTGAATCAGCCGACTTTTCATGCTACGAAGACATGCAAACCGAACTCCAAGCCGCCGCAAATAGCCTTGAATGCTCCTTGGCCTCTCTTGGTTTGGAATTAGCCCCCGAAAAAACCGAATTCTTACCTGTATTTGGCCACAAACCCCCTCCACACTATAACCTTCCAACTCTTCTTCTCGCCGGTACTCCTATAACAGCTAGTTTTCAACCCATACGACTACTCGGAATCCCAATCGGACACAAAAACAGCCCGTCAATATGGTTACAGCAGCTGAAAGCTAAATGGAAAACAATTCAACATGCCATACATCGCCTCTCGAACAAATTTGGTGGAGCAAGCCAGAAGGCAACCCAAACTTTAGCCCACGCCGTCGCAATTGGTACCATAACTTACGCAGCCCAAACCTACGACCTCAACAAAACGGCCATGAGAACGCTTCAACAGCTGCACCGAGCCACCCTTCGCACCATCAGCGGACTACCAAAACATACTCGTCTGGAGAACTTGCAAGCTGCAGTTGCTCTTCCCCCACTGGAAAATATAATTAAAGAGCAAGTGAATCAATCCCTTCATAAGCGCACATTAACTCATCAAGGTGTCTCTATCATCGCCTGGGATAATCTCAAGCCGCCTGAACCCCCCGACATCCCATCGCCTCTCGCTCCGTGGAGCCGCCCTTCTGTCACGGACTCTACGGCCACCCATCCCGTCCCGCGCAACGCCCGCCCCGTCCGCGCTGCCCGCATCAACGCTCTCCGAAACCGTAAACTCCCCAACGAAATCGACATTTACACCGACGCGAGCATTTCTCCTCCGCTAGTTGGCACCGCATGGGCTTCTCCTGACCTCCCTTCCATCCAAGGCAAACGATCCCTTAATATTCCATGTGCTACCATCCTCGAAGCGGAACTCCATGCTATTGTTCAAGCCATAGACTACCTCATGTTTGACTTTGACTCCTCCGTGCCTTCCCAGATACGCATCCTGACAGACTCTTTCGAAGCCCTACAGACTCTAAAATGTCCTACGTCGACCAATACCATCGCCAACAAAATCATTCATCAGATCTCCATCCTGAAATCTAGCGGCATTCATGTTCGCATCGACTGGTCACCTGGACATGAGGGGTCATCACCGGGGAACCAGGCAGCCCACTCGGCTGCGCGGGAGTGTATAACCTCTAGTCCTCCGCTGCTACCCGACTTGGCTCCTCCACCTACTGAGACATTACCACCAGCGATACAGCTTCTACGTTACAAAAAGGAAAAAAAAGACCGCCTCAAGGCCCTGACTCCAACCGGCTTTTTATCCGCCCTGCCCCCGCTCCCAAGATCAGCCGAAATTTTCATAAACAAATATTTTGCTAATGCTAGCCTTACCCCTGAGACCTTCCGGAAATGGTACACCCCGTCTCTACCGCCTCGATGTCCCTTCTGCGCCTCCCCCACTCCCGCCAATCTCCAGCACCTAATTTGGCACTGCCCGAAGTTCGTGCGCTACAGAACCTTCAAGCCGCCTCCAAATACAGCCTCTCTTTACATCGACCCTCGTACACTGGAACCCTCCATGCTGGCTTTAATTGCACACTTTTCCCTAAAAAGCGGTCTAGCGCGAGCAGTCTAGAGTCGTGAGCCTGCTCTCCTCACCCCACGCGGCCTCTTCAGCATTCTTAAGGAGCCCACCTGTTTTGGGTCGAACTGTACGCATTTAAGATGTCCCAAGTTACAACCCCCCCCCCCCCCTTCTATTTCCCCTTCCCCCACTTGACGTTGAGTCTTCCTGCCACAATAATTAGGCTACCTCCTCCTCCTCCTTTACGAGTGACCAAGCGATTCTTCAAGTTACCGTCTACCCGTACATACCAGTTTCGACCACCCTCGATTAGAGACTGGACAATTATAATGGTTTTTGTGCATCGCTGCCGCTAAGCCTACGTGCATCGGCGCGGCGCCAGCGCTCGAGCCAGCTACTCCGCGGGGCTCGCGGGAGAACTTGCTCGTGGCGTTCCTTTCGCGCCAGGCCTCATGTCGCACACCGGCAACATTCTCCGGCCTCCATTTCTTCAAATCGGCACCCAACAGCCCGCGATGATTGAGCCACCAGTGGGAACCCAGACCAGTAATGAATACGTCGAAGAAGAAGGCTGTTCTACCCAAATGGACCACGAAGAAGCCGACGACGATCCAACCGGCGGCTGGAAAACCTGGACACGTGTCAAGCCAAACAAGAAAACGGCCATCACGAGACTGGATCGGGTAAGTAGGCCCCGCTCCTTGCTCTTGCTAAGACCGCTCTCGAAAATAAGTGTTAAAGATATTCCCAAAAACGCACTAGCAATGCTTATCGGCGCATCAGCTCCCTCATCGGAACTAGCTGAGCTCGCAGCTCATCGATATGATGTAGCAGGTAATAGCATCCAACTGACTGTGTACGATCCTGCACATGCCTCCAAGCTAAAGGCTACCACTCATGTGCGCTTTATGCATCACTGCCAAGAGATCATCGTCCCTGTTGAAATCAAAGCATCTCCAAATCGTCCCAATACATCCCGCGGGGTTATCACAGTTGAAGCAGGTGATTCAAATGAAACAATTCTTCAGTGGCTTCGCTGCGAGCAGGCGGACATCTTGGCTGTCCAACGCATTGGAAAGACCAATCGAGCAGTCCTCACCTTCGATTCACCTACACTCCCTCGAGTGGTCAAATATTACATGGCCATCGTACGGGTTAGTCCATACGCCCCTAAGCGAATGGTCTGCTTCAACTGCCATAACATCGGACACATGGCTAAATACTGCCCCAAGCAACCAGTCTGTAGAAACTGCGGCCGCACCCACAATCAGGAAGAGCCTTGTGAACGTACGCTCTTCTGTGTGGCCTGTAAAGAAGATGGCCACTTGGCCCTAGACCCGAAGTGTGCCAGCAGAAAGGCGATCCCGCGACAGCACACTCAGCGCGTTCAGGACGGGGTTTCTTGGGCGGACTGCGTACGTGGACAATCTAAATCTGCTCCAGAAAGCGGGATGCAATCCCAAACTGTGAAGTCAGATGCGACCTCAGCCGCGACCTCTATTAATGAGGCTATTTTGGCACAGCTGGACAGCCTGCGCTCTGAACTCCGTCAGCTGCGAAAGGAGAACGCGCAACTCAAGGAGGAGATTGCCACGCTCCGTCAGGGTACTCCTCACCAGTCGCAGCTATACAACGAAAGACTGATTCATCCAAGCTTCCTCCGAAATCAGCGCAACGTATGCGCCCGAACATTTCGACGACCCAGCGCCGTAGTCGCAGTGCTAGCAATAAACGAACCCCGACATCTCAACAGCACCCAAAGGAGAGTACGGATTTTATGCAAATCCTTAAGTTCATTCGCGCGGATCTTCAACAGGAACGGCGTGAACGCCAAACGGATATAGAAAGGCTCCGTGCTCTTTCCGACAGTTACGCCTCGGAAACAAAGGCCATATGCTGCAATTAATTACCAGTAAACTCCCGGGACTGCCCAACTAGGTTGAACCGCCCCCTAGAAAGGTTGCACCAAGAAACGCGCTGACTCAATGAAGCACTCCCTTAAGATACTACAGTGGAACTGCCGTAGTTTTACTCAAACCAGCTCCATACTGTCAAACCGCACCCCTCACATTTCACCCTTCTTAATTCTACTTCAGGAAACGCGGGTCTATCCTCAAGTCTATGGCTTTACGACTTTTACAGAACCTTCAATTACGAGAAGGGGCCCAGGCCGTAGACCACAATGCATGCCATCAATTATTGAACAAACGGCGGTCCTGGTCAGATCAGACCTGGGTTGTTACAAAATTTCTGTCCCTGGCCAAAATTCAGAACATCATGAGGCTGTCATCGTCCACCTTCGCCTCCCGGACGGCAAGCCACTGATTGCAGCCTCGGTTTATTACAGACCAGCAACTGGCTCTCAAAAATCTATTGCGTACAACTGGCTTCGGCACTTGGTATCTAAATATCCGAGAACACCGATAATTATCGGCGGGGATTTTAATGCCAAAAGTACGACCTGGGGTTACGCTCAAACAGATGGCCGTGGTGGCCGCCTCGAGGAAACCTCGGAAGACTGTAACCTCATTATCATCAATGATCCTATGCAACACACGCGGATTGGCCTACATCCCAAGCAACAGAACTCCTCCCCGGACCTTACTTTAGCTTCGCCTGGCATTGTCAGGGACTGGAGCCCCTTTACAACAACGTGGGGCAGCGATCATTTTCCTATTCTCATCACTCTTAATGGAAAACGCTTCCGAACACGCCAGCGCCTATCCCGAATCAATTGGACAACCTACCGGCACATGTCCTCTTTGTCCACGCCTCAATCACTCGAACAGATCATTACTACTTTCCAGGAAGCCAAAGATCTGTCTGGTGAATACATTGACTGTGACGACAAAACCCCGGCTATGGACGCCCACATGGCGAACCTGTGGAAGAGAGCTCAAACTCTTACCACCCGGTACCTTGCTAGCGGGAAACGTCACCGTGATCTCCTCAAGATAAGAAAACAATACAAGCTAATTAGGGAATACCAACGCTCGCTCGCCAACGAACAATGGCACAGCCTCTGCGCAAGACTCGGCCAGGAACGCGGCCTCTCCAAGTTATGGCAGGTGTACCGTGGGATGTCCGGCAGGCGCAAGCATAAATCTACGCTGTTCTCCACACTCACTCTAAAGGACACCCCTGAAGCTGTAGAACAGCAGCTCATAACTACGTTTTTTCCCCACGCTTCCGTCACTCCTCATCCCCCTCTACCTAACATATCAGTATCGGAGCCTGTTGAGGAGCTAGATCTCCCCTTCACTTTTGCGGAGCTCCAAGCTGCCCTCCACCAAGGCAAACCACGTTCGGCGCCGGGCCATGATGGGCTAACTTGGCAGCACCTTTGCAACCTGGATGAAGCTACCCACCTAGTGCTTCTGGACGTTATCAATGACCTTTGGGCTACAGGGACCGTTCCGGACAACCTCAAGCTCACGCTCGTCCATCCCATTCCAAAGCCTAACAAAGACCCCTCCAACATGACTAACCTTCGGCCCATTTCCTTGACACCAACAATCTGCAAACTCATAGAGCGCCTCATAAATAATCGCATGAAACACTACATGGAATACGTCCGGCCATGGCTCCACCCATCACAAACTGGCTTCCGACCACACCTGGGTACCCACGACTGTTTATGGTTGCTGCGACGAGTGATCAATCGCACTTCCACAGCAGGCAACCCCGACTATGTCCTTGCCATTGACATGCGTAAAGCGTTTGATCGCGTGAGCCAAACTGCAATCCTTACAGAATTGGCACAAGCATTCCCAAGCCGGCGAGCCCAAAACTGGATCCGGTCCTTTCTAGACAACCGCCCCATACGTCTGAGCGCCACGCACCCAGGATGGAGCCCCAAGACCTATTACCTGGACAGGGGCGTGCCTCAAGGCTGTATCCTTGGACCTGCGCTTTTCAATTTGGCAATGGCCCGTGTAGCACGCCAACTAGAAAAGGATTCTGCTGCACGCTTCGCGATCTATGCTGATGATCTTACTGTATGGACCGAAGCTGCAGACTACACATCAACTGAAGACATGATCACTGAGTTGCAGGCCGCAGCTCACAGCCTCACGTCGAACCTTCCAACGTTAGGGCTAGACTTGGCTCCTGAAAAAACAGAGTTTTTGGTGGTGCACGGACGGCATAAGATACCTCCTGATATGCACCACACTATCTATCTGTCTGACACACCAATTAGGTCTATGTGCGGCAAAATTAGACTGTTGGGTATTCCATTGGCCAGTCACAACAGCGCACAGTGCTGGATAAAGCAACTTCGATGTACCTGGAAGCCAATGCTTCATATAATCTCTAGAATGTCAATAAGTACGGAGGGGCCCAACAAGCGGCTTGCATTACCCTAGCACGAGCAGTGGCTCTAGGCCGCCTTCTCTACGGCGCCCCTGTATATACCCTCTCAAACAGTCACAAGAAGCAATTAGCAGTACTACACAGGGCCACGCTCCGAACAATAACTGGTTTGCCGCGACATACCCGTATAGATGCCCTCGAAAAGGCCGCTCCTCTGCCTCCTGTGGAAGCCCTGCTTTCTGAAGCTGCCCTCCAACACGAACAACGTCGATCTCTTACGGGTCAGGGAGCGGCGCTCGCAGCGTGGGATGCTCGAACCATGTTGCCACCACCACTGAGTCCGGCACCGCCTGCCCCCTGGGAAAGGCCACTTCTGACATCGCCACATCAGCGACCTGGCCTTCCCAAAGCAAGGAGGTGTCATCGCCAAAAAGCCCTTTGTCGCATCCTGTGGGCGAAGCTCCCAGATGAAACTGACATCTTTACTGATGCCAGCCTGGACCGCCACCGAATGGGCCTCGCGTGGCATTGTCCAGCACGACCCGAATTTGATGGTTCCATTACGAAACATATACTTTATCCGTCTCCCACTGAAGCCGAACTGTGTGGCATTCTCCATTCACTGGACCATCTTGCCTACAACGTCTCTGCTCCGCTACCTGCCCGCATTCGTATTCTCACTGACTCCAAAAATGCTATTGACGAGTTCAACAAGGCTTTCTCTGACCATCCTACTGTCCACCAGATTCAAGCTATGGTCAACATACTCGCTCAGAATGGCACTAAAACTCGCCTGGCATGGATACCGGGACACATGATGCAGGGACATGGCAACCAGACCGCGCACTCTGCGGCTAGGGAGAGCCTTCTCGTACCCCTCCGCTGGATGACCAATCCCCTGCTGCTGTCTCGCCCACCTCCTTTCGCCTGCAGCTGGACCACGCTCGCCACGCCCGCCGATGCCGCCTAGCATCAAGCACTCCGCTTGGCTACCTACACGGCGTCCCTTCCCTACCACGCCCAGCCGAAATTTTCATTAATAAGACTCTTGCGAACGCTGCTGTAACTCCTCACATAATATACAAATGAATTCATCCTGGGACGTCACCACCCCCACGTTGTCCGCACTGTTCAGCGACTTCTATCGCGGACCTAAACCATTTAATCTGGCACTGCACTGCATTCTTAGACCATCGATATATTATCGAAAATGCACTCCCAAATGGTTCTTCACCACTTAAGCCCCCATACCATGACCCCCAATTCCTTGCCGCGCTAGGCACTTTTTCCCTTGAGAGCGGTCTGGCTCGAGTAGTGTGAGCCGGGGCCTACAACCCATTTGGTCCCTCAAACTGGACAATGAGATCCTCAATGGACAATTAGATCTTCTACGGCCCTTGAAGATTCAAGTAGTGTTAATCCTCCCTCCCTGCTATTCCCATTTCCCCCCTCTGGCCAACCGGCCGTCCCATCCCAATAAAGGACTTTACTACTACTACTTATTCACCATCTTTTTGTCTCCTCACGGCGTTGTTTAAGCCGCGGCACGAGCGAGCGCAGCTGAATGTTCGCCTTCCCCCATCGCACACGGCTCTGTGCCGCACGTGGACTTCTGGCCTTCCTTCGTGGCGCGTGCTTATCGCTGCGGAGGCGGCCTTCTCACCTTCCTCCACCAGGTGGCGACACGGGTCCCGGACACATCTCTGTTCCCTCCTCGCCTATCTCTCCCCGCCATCGGGCCGCTGCTCCATGCCGGGCACTTGTGGAAGGGGGTGGAGTTTAACCTCTAGCTCTGAAGGGCAGAACTGGTCACCCCGCAAACACTGCCCGAGGTAGTGTAGCTATCGCTACAAAAACGCTTCCCGTGGCCATAATCGAACCTGGGTCTCTCGCGTTATGAAGCCGGAGTCTATCCGATTGCTCCCCTTCCACATCGGTGAAGCAAACGGTACGGATTCGCACCGTACATCCCGAACCCAAACGTTAAGGCTACGGAGTGCACACAAGATAGTTGCTGAGGGTAGTCTAGAAGAGTGGTTAGCACCTGAAGATTAGCACATACTCGCAGTGTGGGGTCGGCCAACCAAATTATCCGTCACGCGAAAGCTTCGCGTTCAAACATTGTCATTTTTATATTGAGGAGTACATGATTTTTTTTCGCTCACAACCTTTCTCCGTGGCGCGAATTCGCTTCGCTCTGTGGTTTTCTTTTACTTTCCCCCCCCTCTGGTCGCGTGAATGCCCTGCCACACCCCGCCAAGACTGCCATGTGCACTATCCAGAATCGCCAGCAGTGGCTTTCACCCCGAAAGTTGTTGTACGGGCTGCTTAGTCGGCTTTTTGGTTCCCTTTGATGCCGCCGTGTCCAGGTATCCACTGGGATTGAATGCTCTGTCCAGAGATCGCTTCGTCGCCACCACTTTCTGAAACCACATAGGCATTTTCTAGCTAGTCCCAGTAACGCTGCCCTTGGTCCTCTTAGAGGCTAGCGCCCTCCGTGCAAATGAGAGAATCGCGCTGCAGCTTCATTCACGCGTTCGCCATGCGGGAAATAGTGTATATACACCGCAATTGCATACACATCCTTCCTGTCTGATTAAGCCATTTGTGTTTCTGGAACCAAGTCACCAAAAAGAGCTACTCTAACCTTCGATAAGCACCACTTGCGCCGGTGGTGCCAACAGCCTCAATCCCGCACCTAGGGCCAAGAGACCGCACGCTGGGGAACCTGTATTTCTGGCTGCTGCGGCTTTACGGCCACCGCACGTTCCCCCACCGAATGGGCTCCGAAATAACGGCTAGTCACGCAAGGCGTCCATCTTAAAAATGGGGCTTCAAACTACGCGTGATCGAAAGTACACTGGTCCCCCTTTGCTGCACGCTGTTTTTTCTCCATCACTCTGATATATTGTTTGGGGGTGAGTTCGATGAGACTTATTTTTTTTTTTCCAGGGTCTTCTCGCCAGTCGACTGACACACAAAATCAATCAGCACTCAGTCGGCAATAGCGCATCCAAGAGAGTGTTTTAAAAATGAACAACGGATTCTGCGAGCACCGTTGGAATTGGGAATGCTTAGATGCGTAAATCGTCCGAAAAGCGACGTGCAGCGGCCTAGGTTGCTATTGCGGAAACTTTATCGCCCAAAAGGATGTCTTTTTAATTTCTAAGAATATACAAGAGAAAATATTTGTGTACTTTAGTGGAGACACACAAAAAGCATTGGATGACCTTTCGGACGTACTTAATGTCATCGATCAGAATAAATTTGCCTGTTCTGTGCTTCTCGATGCGCCGAAAGCATTTTATTCACTAAATCACTATGGAACTTTTGGTAGGCTTTAGCACTGCGGTTTGTATGGGTGCTTTGTGTCTACATTTTGGGAAATTACTATCGTAATAACGCATCGGCAAAATATCTTTTTAGGTAAAATTGCAATCTCCTCGCCACTATTTTGTCTGTACGGCTATGTAAAAGGCTTGCTTGGTATATATGAAGATATCTCCCAGCAAGTTTAAACAGTAACCGTTGAGTATACAATATTTTAAATGTATTTTAATCTTTGCCCATTCGAAAAAGCTCAGAACGAATACCCTTTCGAAATACCCTTTAAAATATCGCAACAAACTTAACAAAAAATCGCGAAGGCTAGGAATAATTACTACAATACCCTTTCTTAAAAATTCAGTGGTGATTCTGCTGCTACTTGGAGGAACCTCAATTCGATATTCAACGTTTCTAAATTACCCACAGTAGTAACCAAATTTACGGTGGATGGTAAGCAGGGTAGAGGAAGCGCTCTTGCGAATGCTTTCAGTGACCATATTGTGAATATGATTTTTACAACAATTACAGGCGACAGTTCAAAGTACAAGAATACTCCTTGCTTGATACAATATTTATTACTCCTGTAACCGAGGAAGAAGTTTTCTCAGCAATTATGCAACTCAATAATAGTAATTCTTCGGATCCATTTGATATGCAAACACATCCCATAAAACTTGTTGCCAACATGATTGCTACTCCATTAACGCATATATTTAATATTTGTTTTTCTAGCGGAACTTTTCCCTCTTCTCTGCAGATAGCGAAGGTTGCAGTTATTAAAAAAAAGGAAACAAGAGCAATCTTGGCAATTACAGACCTATTTCTATTTTGCCAATCTTTTGGAAGGTATTAGAAAAACTTCTGCATTCTAGACTTGCCTCTTTTACAGATAAACAGCATTCACTAACAAAATCCAAGAATGGATTTCGAAAAAAACTGTTCTACCGAACGTGCACTTCTGAACCAAAAAGAATTCATTCTTGAAGCTATTGAAGACAAAAAATTAGTTCTTAGAATTTTTGTACATTTCTCCAAGGCATTTGATTCCCCTAATAGGAAAGTTTTGTTGCAAAAATTGGAATCCTACGGTATACGTGGCATAGCGCACATTATCATCAAGTGATATCTAAGTAATGGTACCCAATATGTTTCATAAATAACCATGATTTCTGAAAAAAGAGACTATGTTCGGAGTCCCCCAGGGGAGTATATATGAGGACGTTACCTATTCAACATCTATATCAATGATATTGTTGAAATCGATCCTTTTGTTAAATTTGTTTTTTACGCAGATGATACAAGTATATTCATTTCGGATACTAACTGTGAAGTTTTGTTTAAATGAGGAAATGAAATTTTGCTTAAACTTGGTGAATGGGCATCGTGTAATGGACTAGCTATAAACACTGACAAGGCCAAAGCTGCTGCACTCCGAGCAAGAAACAAGCAGCTGCACCAAAACCAAACTATTTTCGTTAATGGCTCTCCCATTCAAACAGTAACAAGTTTTAAGACGCTAGGAGTAACATTTTCTGAACATATGCTTTGGGACTTACATACAGATCAAGTAGTTACTAAACTATCACGTGTCAGGTGCAATTTACCGTCACCGAGACTTGCTTCCAATGAAAACTAGACTCTTACTATATAGATCACTGTTCTTACCATACATTGAATACTTTTTTCTTGTATGGGGTACCACTACTTGTACAAATATACATAAACTTACTAGATTACAGAATAGAATAATAAGAAGTACCTCAAACGTCGTCTGTGACCATTCCGTGCGTCCTCTGATGGAAAAACGTAACCTGATTAGCATCCCAAACTTCTATGATTACCGTCTCTGCAAGAAGCTAATTACAGAAAGAAATAAAGGTACGAATAGCCTGGTTATTATGGCTAAATTATTAAAAAGGTCCATGCACGTGTTACAAGATATCCGGAGTTCTAGTCGGTCTTTCTTAACAGAGCTATTTACGGAGATAAATAGCTACGCAGCAAAACACCGCTATTGCTAAGCAGCCTTCACAGACTGGGAAAGGACAAATATACCTTATCAGTTGAAAACGCGTTTGAGCTATTCCTTAATAGCTAAATATCTTGAACATTCTATTATTTTCTTGTGTCGTACTCTTGATTTTATTAAACAAATTTTGTTTACTGGAAGATTGATGCCCACGTAAAAGCATGAAGAATTGCATTGGTCTGTCTTGTATTTGTGTGTAGGTGTATATATTGATTGTAGGGATTTAACGCGCCGACGCAACGCACGCGATGAGGCGCGCCGTAGTGGAGGGCTCCGGATTAATTTTGACCACCTGGGGATCTTTAACGTGCGCCGAAATCTCGTACACACGGGCGTTCTTGCTTTTCGCCTCCATCAGAAAAGCGGCCGCCACGGCCGGGAATCGAACCCGCGACCTCGTGCTCAGCAGCGCAACGCCTTAGCCACTGAGCCACCGCGGCGGGTCGTGTAGGTGTATATACTTGTTACACTTCTGACTTGCATTCGTCGGGATACATGGGAATTTTAGCATGCATGGCAAGTTCATTTTACCTTTGTATACCTATGTAATTGATGTATCTGTGCGTAACTATGTATTTATACAATGCTGAAAAATTTACAGCATATTCTTTTGTCTATGGCTGACAACAAAATGCTCTTGACGTACTGTGCCTAATGTTGTCCATGTTACAGGAGGCAGGGGCCTCGTCAAGCTGCCGTTGGGTGGCTTTTTCTCCCGCCTCCTGGTGTATCAAAAAACTTGAAATAAATGAAGACTTGAAAAGAATTGAAACTGAAAAAAAAGTCATCAGCATGATGCCATCTACTACTGTGCAAAAGAACCAGCTCAAAAGACGCAGGACACGAGAAGAAGGAGCGCGAACACGCCGCTGGACTAACAACTGATTTATTTCGGAAAAACAAGACATTTATAGGCGATTCCCGCGCACGCGCGCACTTTGTTCAAGGGAAAATACGTGGTTCCGTAAATAAAAAGAGAAATTCTTTATCCGTTAAGATAACCGCGGAATCGCTGACAGAAGTCTCCCTTTCTTATAAAAAATGCCTCAGGTAGCTCTCGCTCGCATCTCGATGTTGCCCGGCCTACAGTGCTGGCGAGGTGAAACTGGGGAGTACAATCCTGGCAATTTTTTACGTGTAAAGCTAAATTGCTACCCGTGCCTGAGCTCAAAGTTTTCCGGTGCTGCCTCAGCCGATCATTAAGGCGCGCACCCGTTTGCCCGATGTATACTTTTCCGCAGGACAATGGGACTGAATATCCCATGGGACTGAATATCCACGGCAATATCCCAATGGGACTGACTATCCACCGCACCAGTCGTGAACCTTGTTAGGTGGTTTGTCTTGCAAGGGGCGGGTTTGGCACCAGAGCATTGGGAACGCAAACCCGAAAGTTTCTGAGGGGCAGAAAACACCATGGTGACCCCAAATCTTTGGGCTACCTTTTTCAGCCCATGTGATCTCCTGTGGAAGTAAGCGATCACTTCTTATCTTTTTGCCCGAACTTCCTCTGGGCTGCTAGACTTTGCAGAAAGCTGTTTCACTTTCGTGACCAAAGATTCGGCTACCGACAGCAAAACATCAGAGGAAAAAAAAAACTTCGGCAAGGCTTTGTTGCATCCCATGCGGGCAGCTTTTGTTTAGAGCGTTCATAAGGCACAAGTTCGCTAATCCCCGCTTTACCAAATTCGAGTGCGCGGAACTCTATGGCAAAAGCCCCTTCTTAGACCGCGGAGGATATTTCCAGCACACGTGTCGGTCGAGCAAGAAGGTAAGTTCTAAATCTAGAAACCTAATGGTTTTGTCAGTGGGAACCTCTCTTGTAGAAACCAAGTTCTTTGAACAGGCACAAAACAGGTTTAAAATCTGATCCGCCACTCAAGTAAGCCCGTCCGTTTCTGTTAACTGCAAGAATACTAAGAAATCATCAACGTATCTAAGAACCCTAATGACACGCGAATCTTGGAGAAAACTCTGTAGCACCGAGTCAAACTTCGATAAAAATATATTGCAAAGTGCAGGCGCGACCCAGGAGCCAATACATCACCACGGTTTTGAACAAAAAAAAAACTCGTAGTCATGTTGAACGATTGTGGATTTCAGGTATAGGTATAAAAGCTCAAGGAAAGATTCCACAGTAATGCCACACTTATTCTGGAAGGAAATAACCCCAGTTTCTTCAATTGAATCCCGCACAGCCTTGAAAAGTTTATCATGGGGTACCGAGTAAAACAAGTCCACAATGTCCACCGAGAAGGCTGCATTAGCGCTTGGAAACTCCCCACGAAGACACTCGACAAATGTCATCGAGCTCCGCGCATAAAACGGATCTGTAGGCACAAGACCCTCCAGCGAATTCTTGAAGTAATTGGATACCACTATTTGCCATGACCTTTCTTTCGTAACAATCGCCCTAAAAGGATAACCGGGCTTGTGTATCTTTGCGGTAAAAAAACACCCTCAGACGTCCTGTTGGCTTTTTCGGACTTCCTTCTCAAGCCTCTCCAAGCTCAAACGGTTGAGAAGAGTCAAGGCCAGTGCTTTAACCTTGGGTGATTTCATATCCGAATTGTTAAAATTCTTCTCAACAGCTTCGGAAGCTTTTGTCTTGAAATGGGAAGAGGGAAGAACCACAAACCCACCTTCCCTGTCGGCTTGCTGAAGAGATAGGCCCTCCTGATGGAAATGGTTAACCAAGGGGCGCAGATCCCTGCTACTCTCGTGGTGTGCAGTCCAAGTTCGCCTGAGGCACTCCACTCCTTCGGAGACACAGTGAGTCTTTTCTTCAAAAGGGGCCTTGTCAGCTACTCCGTGCACCGTTGCCAGAAGCTCATGCTTGCGGGCATGAGGTTCCATGGAATACTTGGGAACCATTTTGAGGAGGTTGTCAAATTCTGACGGGAGACAGGGTCCTTCCAAGTAGATCACGGCTGAGCCGTCTGCACTCCTCTTCAATTTCTTTGTGAGGAAACCTCGCAAGTCGTTCCAGTAGGTGTCAGTAAGCAGTGCCGCAAGACGAAGATGTTCGCGAAGCTTGCTTGAAGCCGCCGAGGGATGCCCGAAATGGAAGCAGAAGTGGCGCAGCCAATCCTTGAAGTGCCTAATCTGGCGGTGCAGCTCCGACTTCAGGATCGCCCAGACACCCCATGATGAATCCCTCGGTACCCCATGATGAACTTTTCAAGGCTGTGCGGGATTTAATTGAAGAAACTGGAGTTATGTCCTTCCAGAATAAGTGTGGCATCACTGTGGAATCTTTCCTTGAGCTTTCTTTGTTCAAGTTTTGTTGTTCAAAACCGTGGTATATGTATTGGCTCCTGTGTCGCGCCTGCGCTTTGTAATATATTTGTATCGAAGTTTGACTCGGTGCTACAGAGTTCTCTCCAAGATTCGCGTGTCGTTAGGGTTTTTAGATACGTTGATCATTTCTTAGTATTCTTGCAGTTAACAGAAAAAGACGAGCTCATTTGAGTGGCGGATCAGATTTTAAACCTGTTTAGCGCCTGTTCAAAGAACTTGGTTTCTACAAGAGAGGTTCCCACTGACAAGGCCATTAGGTTTCTAGATTTAGAACTTACCTTCTTGCCCGACCGACACGTGTGCTGGACTAATTTTGTGAGGTCTAAGAAGTCGCATTTGCCGTACAGTTCCGCGCTCTCGAAGTTGGTAAAGCGGGGTTTAGCGAACTTGTGTCTTATGAACGCTCTAAAGAAAAGCTGCCCGCATGTGATGCAACAAAGTAAAGCTGTAGACTGGGCTAGTTGGTATATTCATAGTGATAAAATGTAGCGCAGCAGAAACACACGGGACGGAAAGAATACACACGTACGAACGCGTCCATGTGTCTTCTTTCCGTACCGTGTGTTTCTGCTGCGCTACATTTGCTCACGACGCAACAAAGCCTTGCAGAAGAGGTTGAACAGGTTGATCAGGTTGAACAGAAGCGTCTGGTTTCCCCTTTGATGTCTTGCTGTCGGTAGGCGAATCTTTGGGCAGGAAACTGAGAAAGCCTTTTGCAAAGTCTAGCAGCCCAGAGGAATTTGGGGCAAAAATATGGAAGTGATCCCTTACTTCCACAGGACATCACGTGGGCTAAAAAAGGTAGCCGAAAGATTTGGGGTCACCTTGTTGTTTTCTGCCCCTCGAAAACTTTCGGGTTTGGGTTCTCAAATCTCTGGTACCAAGGAGAAATGCGACCGTTGCAAGACAAATCACCAAACAAGGTTCACAACATGTGCGGTGGGAGTAGTGTATTCAGTCCCATTGTCCTGCGGAAAAATATACAACGGGCAAATGGGTGCGTGCCTTAAAGGCGAACTGCACTCAAATTTCACCTCTACCAAATTTGATTTTTATGCGTAGTAAGTACCCCAAATCAGCTGGGACACAAGTCGTAGCTCCGTGAAACGCCTCGTTAATCAGTCAGAAGCGTTTAAAAAAGCTCCGCCGCAGATTACGCTGCACCTGCCGCCGGGTCGCGTAAACAGCCATGACGCGCCTGTGACGTTCCAGCCTACGGGGGCTTCTTCCTCTGGCCCGCCATGCAGCTGGAGAACAGGCGGAACTCTGCTGCGCACGCTTCACCCATTCGCTGCCCGTGCGCGCGTAGAGCTTGCGCGCAGACGTTCTCCCGAGCTGGTAACCGTCCGGCCGCTCGGCCGCTCGCTGGACGGCTGCAACGTCGCTGCAGTGGCCGCGCTCTCCTCGGTTTCGGTTTCAAAATCGCCGATTTTTGCTGGCCGCTTGCGGCGTCCACGCACGTATTTCAGCTGTTGTATTTTGCACGTTGCTTTCTTTTTAGGCAGACTATACGAAAATGGGGTTTTCAAGAAACCGAAATTTTGAGTGCAGTTGGCCTTTAATGATCGGCTGAGGCATCACCGGACAACTTTGGGCTCAGACACGGGTAGCAATTTAGCTTTACACGTAAAAAATTGCCAGGATTGTACTCCCCAGTTTCACCTCACCAGCACTGTAGGCCGGGGAAAATCGAGACACGAGCGAGAGCTACTCGAGACATTGTTTATAAGAAAAAATAACGAGACTTGTGTCAACGATCCCGCGGTGATCTTAACTGATAAAGAATTTCTGTTTTTATTTACGGAACCACGTATTTTCCCGTTGGCCAAAGTGTGCGCGTGCGCAGGAGTCGCCTATAAATGTCTTGTTTTTCTGAAATAAATCAGTTCTTAGTTCCACGGCGTGTTTGTGCTCCTTCTTCTCGTTTCCTGCGTCTTTTAAGCTGGTTCTTCTTGCACAGTATGAACCAACTGGCCCAGCATTTCGCACTGTTGAACTACTCCTGGCCCCAAACTGCAAACGTGAGCGCACTCGTGACGTGGCCAACGCGCTGGCTGTGGTTGTCGCGCCCAATTCCGCCGTGTGTAAACGTCACGGTTTTGAGACTGACCTCATGCTGCTCGGCGCATGGATATGTTGCAGACCACCGCCGGTATGGGCACGCGAGTGAGTGCGACTACGCGAGCATCCACACCGGCAGTGGTGCGAAGAGAACGGTGACGTCACGAGCTCCTCCCTATTATGGCGGCCGCTATGGTGTTCGTTTCGTATATAACGACACTGACACATATAAACGAGGACGCTGCTATCGACCATTTAATGTTCCATTCTATGATTATTGGACTCGTAGGCACCCATAGCAGCGACAAAAACAGAACACTAGAATTTCGTGTCAGCAGAATTTGGTGTCACTCTTGCTCTAATTTTTACCTCGCAGAGTAATCTACACAACTCGCTTTTTTCGGTTTTGGGATGTTTCACCGCTAGACCTGGACTTATCGTGTTGGTTCCCCAACAAGGTTTGTGTGTTGGCCTTCAGGTACCATAATGCAACGTGAGCTCATCGGCCCTACAAAGTCGCGCCTACTGCACCGACTCATTAGGCGACGGCACTGCCACTACGACACAACGCTCACCAATCATGTATCTACAGGGCATTCGAAGTAATTACTAAGTGTTCAGATGGCCGTCGGATGGCATTCGAAGCACCGCTCACAAAAGACATAGATATCACGTCTTTCTCCAATTCGATTTTTGCCATTCGGCTATCCTGGTGAGCCACCCTGTGACATGTTTGTGTTGGTTGGTTTGTACAGTCTGTGGCTCTGCCGCTTATGCGATAGGCATACTGCGCCACCAAGATAAAAAAGTCATATTTCCGAGAAACTGTGGCATTTGTACATAGCACGTATAATTCGGTTGACCAACCATTTGAGTGGTTGGGGCGCTCTAGTCGCTCGAATTGACCAGACGTGCCCCACATGAGCTCCACAATTTTTCGAGTGTTGAGCCGAAATCCTTGTCTTGGACCCCAAAAACCAGTGCCAGTAGACGCCGGAACGTGTAAGGAACGATCGCAAAACGTTTTGCCGGACATTCTTGCACTTTCCTGGTGGGAGAAAGAGAGAGAGAGTCAGTGAGTGAGTGAAAAAGGCTTTATTAAATGCCTGCAACAGACGTAGTGTTGAAACTACGCCCGGACGAATCCACTCGTCGGTCCTTTAGCCACTCTACTAGACAGTCGCAGTCGCTACTCACTGCGGTGGTGGTCGCCCTGTTCTCTGGATTGAGGATGACGCCCCGCAGCGTTCACACCGGTGCTGCCGTTCGAAAGCCGACAGGATCTGCTGGACAGCTGAAAGTTGGTCCTGCTTGCTGTAACTTCGCGTGACGTGTTGATACCACGGCGGGAGGTCGGTCCTGGTTGAAGCCTCTACTGGTCTCACCTAGCAGTCCCACAATAAATGGGCCGCAGTCGCTCTGGCGTTGTTCCACAACATGCACGTGTCTTGGTACAGTTCTGGTAATATGTGCCGCATTAGGACCGGGGTCAGTAATGAATTGGTCTGCAGTTGTCTGAATATTGATGCTTGCTCCCTAGATAGCTCGGGGTGTGACGGTGCCATCACCCTTCTATTGTTTCTGTAATACTTGGTTACACCTTGAAAGGTGTCGAACCTATCTTTGGTCTCCATCCACCACTCTGCAGACGAATCCATTACTGTCGCGCGGCCTGCTAATTCTCGCGCTACAGTATTACCCGTCTCGTTGTGGTTGGCCATTGTCTGTGACACATAGTTCCCTACATGGGCGGGGAACCACTTCACTGTTATCCTCCGTTTGTTAAGGTTCACCGAGGTGAGCACCCGCACTGCTCCACTGCACATTCGGCCTTTGGCAAAGTTACGCACTGCACCCGTTGAGTCACACAGCACTGTTGTTGTTTCCGGGTCGGCGATGGCAATGGCGATGGGCAGCTCCTCGACATTCTGTGCTTCGCGTGTTGCGATGCTGGCTGCTGGTATTGTTTCCCCTTTCTTTGCATCAATGACCACAGCCATGAAGCATCTACGGTCACTGTACTCGGCTGAGCCCACAAATCTGATGCCGGGCACGTTCGATTGTTGTTCAAGCATGACTTTTGCCCTAGCCACTCTTCTTTCCCTGTTGTGAGTAGGGTCCATGTTGCGGGGGATAGGATGTACCCTGGTTTCATTCGTGATGTCAGCCGGAATATCTACTTGCTTGTTGAGGTGCCGAGTGTTTGATACCGTTTGCAGTCATAGTATGGCAAGGATGGATCTGCCACTCTTGGATCCCTTGAGGCGCTGGATTTGTGCTACTCCCTGGGCTTCACTGACTTCTTCTAGCGTGTTGTGAATGCCGAGCTCTAGGAGCTTCTCCGTGTTTGCCAGATCGGGGACACCGATAGCTGCTTTGTATGTCTTTCGTATGACAGCGTTCAGACGGTTACGTTCATGTAGTAGCCATTCGTGGAAAGCCGCGGCGTAAGCGATGTGACTGATTACGAAGGATTGGACCAGCCGTAGCAGGCTGTCCTCTTGCATACCAGATCTTCTATTTGCCACTCGCTTAATGAGCTGCGTAGCTGCCGCGACTTTACCAATGAGGCGGGTGACAGTCTCCTTGTTTCTATGGTTCCTCTCAATCAGGCAGCCCAACACTCTGATCTTTGTGACCTCAGGGATCGTTTGCCCGTTGTTCGTTCGTAGCTTTATGGCGCTCTCTTGCTTGAGCCGTGTTGTAGGTGGACTAATCAGTAGTACTGATTTACTCGGGGAGCAGGCCAGGCCCGTGCCTTGCAGTTGATCTTATATGGATTCTACCGCTTGTTGCAGGAAGGATTCAATGTGTTCGTCGCATCCGCCTGGCACCCATATTGTAATATCATCCGCGTATATCGTATGTCTGACTTCTGGTACTCTTTCCAGACGTCTTGTGACGCCAATCATTACATGGTTAAAGAGTAACGGGGAAGTCACCGACCCTTGAGGAGTTCCTACACTTCCTATCTTTCTTTCTTCGAGGGTGTGGTCACCTGCTTGTATCTGTGCGGGACGCTCCGAGAGTAAGTCGCGTACGTAGTTGTACGTCCGTGCTCCCATCCGCAGGGCGCATATTTGGGCAAGGATGGCAGAGTGCTTTACTTCGTCCAAGGCAATCTGCAAATCGAGTCCAAGTATGGCCTGGTTGTCCTTGGTCTTGTTGTCAATTATTTCCGCCTTGATTTTTTATCATAGCGTCTTGAGTACTCAATTTGCTTCGGAAACCGATCATAGAGTCCTCTAGGTACGTTTGCCATCGATTCATGAGGACGTGTTCCAGCACCTTCTCCACGCACGATATCAGGGAGATTGGGCGTAAGCTTTCGATGCCGAGTGGCTTGCCTGGCTTTGGGATTAGAATGGTCTTTGCTGTTTTCTATTGTTTTGGTAGTTTGCCTTCTTTCCAGCACCTGTTGAACAGGGCCGTAAGGCTGGCTATCACCGGTTCTCTGAGGTGTTTGAGCACCTTGTTTGTTGCCCCGGTCCGGGCCGGCTGCTGAGCGGCAGTTCAATTCTTGAACCGCCGTGTGAACCTCCCAGACTTGAATCTCCCTGTCTAGCTTGTCGTTGGCCGATCCCCAGTAGTCGGGGTGGCTTTCTTCTGGGTTGGCCTGTAGATATTTGTTACCAATCTGCTTGTACATCTCTTCCTGCCCAGCTCTCTTATTGCCTTGTTCAACACTTTGCTTAAGTTGTCACGTTGGCGAGACTTGCTTTTGGTCTCGGCCTGCAGGTGACGCAGTAACGCCCACGTCTTACCCACATGTAGTTGACCATCTGCTGCATTGCAGGTCTCTGTGCAGTGTTGTCGGCAGAGCGCAGTGCAGTGTTTTTGGATTGCACGGTTGAGGTCGGCGACTTTCTGCCTTAACTTTCTGTTGTTACGTTGCTGTTTCCACCTCCCGTGGATGGATAGCTTCGCTTCTATCATGTGTGCTAGCCGGTTGTTGACTTTCTCAATATCCGGTACCGTCTCGATTTCCTGAGCTGCGGCCTTGGCGCCAATCCGTCGGCTTGTGCATTCACTTCTCTAGCGGCTTCTCTTCGACAGGGGCCTTTATTTCTAGGATGTAATGGTCACTGCCGAGATCGTGACCTATATATATAGAGGGAGAGCACTTCAGTGAACTTTGCACGGTTAAGAGGCTGTCGTGGCTGCCGGTTTATGCCGGGCAGCCACGTCAGCGGCTCTTGTGACCAGGGCGATTTGGATATCCTGGTCTGAGCTAGCCAGTGTCTCCCCCCCTGCTCATTGGAGGAGATAAGAGGGAAAGGGTCTTTGATGCATCTCCATATGATGGGAAGAAGGGTCCCGAGGGGTCCGCATGCTTTGCAGTTTGGTGAGGGGTGGATGAGGTTGAGCTTGGCTGGGTTCAGAAAGGTGTTCGTTTGGAGGAGTCTCCATGTATGCTCTTGTGCGGGTGTGAGCAGCACGTTGGCTGAGGGAAGTTTTCTGCGGGGTAGGCGGAAGTGCATGGTTGGTTATTTCTAGACGATAGACCATTCTGTCTCCGGCGGATCTGGCACCATGGTAGGGGAACGTGGTCGCCCCGGCTCGTATAGTAAGCCCTCGAGCCATACTGTGGCCGGCTTCGTTAACCTCCAGGCCAGCGTGCGCCGGAGCCCATACGAGTTCTACTGTGGATTGTGGTGGGTGCTGTTGAATAATTTTGTTTTCCTGGGCAAAACTTTGAATGGTCGTCTTATAACCGGAGATTATGGTTACAGGGGGTGGCCTTTGCACGAGCGCTGAGGCTATAGCCACCTCTTCCGCAGGTTGCAGGGTTGAAGATGAGAAGAGTTAGGGAGTTAAGGGGGGTTTTCGGGGTCGTTGGTTACTGCTGTTGCGAATGCAGCACGATGCCTATATTCTGCCGCGTCCACATAGATTGTTTTCACTTTGGTGGGACATCGTTGCTGTAGAGCCTTCGTTCGCCCTCTGCTCTCTACGTCTGGCGTGGTATACAGGATGAATGTTTGTGGGGATTGGTTTGACAGTCATGTTTTTGTGAATTTCAGTGGGTTGGGGGAACCTGTCTTCCGTATTATTGATCTGGTTAATTTAAAAGCTATTTCAGAATGGGGTTTCTAGTTGGGGTTGGGATAAGCAAGCTATTTGATTCGATATGTGAGCTTCTATAAGCTCTTCGACTATGTACCCCCAATCTCTCGAATCTGGCAGTGGAAGATGGAGCTGAAGCGCGGATTTTTTTTTGCCTATCTGATGATTATATTGACTTTTCACAATTCGGTTTTAGAGGTTTGCAGGCATGGTAGGGTGTATGGGATTATGCTAATGACGAATGATTGCATGAGCCGGATTCTTTCGCATTCACTTTGGGCTTTACGGCGGTTGAAGATTCTACCGATAAGGCCTATCGTTTGGGTGACGCGCTGTTCACGTTTTTCCAGATATTCGGTATTTGTTTTATTGTTTTCGATGAGCACTCCTAGAGTTTTTAGCGTGGAGACTTCTGGTATGGTATCATCCCCCATTTGGACTTTGATGTTGAGGTAAAATTTGCAACGTGCCTTGAAGGTCAGTACAAGCAATTCGGATTTGCTAGGAGAGCATGTTAATCCTGCCTTCTCGGCTCCTGTTACCACCTCCTGTACTCTTTCCTGCAAGGTTTGTTCTATTTGTGCGTCACTACCACCTTTGACCCACAAGGTGATGTCATCGCCGTGTAAACTGTATCTAAGGTTCGGAATTCGGTGAAGTCGTCGGGGCCAGATTTAATAGCAAGGGCCACAAAACTGCTCCTTCTGGTGTCCCTCTAGCCTGGAGTTTTACCGTGTCCGACGTAACTTCTCCAATCTGAAAGATGGCCGTTCTATCGGTTAGGAAGCTGCGTATGTACTTGCATGTGCGATGTCCTGGGTTTACTGAACTAAGTCCTCGCATAATGGCTGAGTCGAATACGTTGTCGAATTCTTTATTAGATGGAGTGCTAGGATCGCTGCTGTGTCTTGGTTGTTTTCACACGGCATGGGGTTATTCCAAATGCACAAAAAAGTGAAGAGACCATTGGAACCGGGCGCAGATACACCATTTTACACTAGAATCAGAACCCAATGCTCAAATCCGGATTGGCAGCAGTACTAAAAAAGACAACGTGTTGCTGGGCGTGTTGGTTGAGGTCTACAAACATACTTAGTGGCGCAAATACATAACACGCAAGAAAGAAGACACGGACAGGCGCTACACTTCCAACAGTTTAGTAGCAACGACCGAAACGTACATTACACACACACATCCTGACATGCGCAATAGAGATGCCCACAGCGTCAGCGCAAAAATTTATCTAAAACCGACCCTCGGCTTTGAACAATATCATCGAAGTGTCACTGACTCAATCACTTCCCTTCAATCTGATACGATGCGCCTCGAGCAATTCTCGGGCCTTCTGATATCAGCTCTTCTGATATCAGCTCTATCTTTGTCTCAGAAGATCGTGGCTGACACTTTGTGCAGGAATCACAATGCGCTGTTAAATGTGAGCCATTATTAAACTTTAAATTTTGCGCATGCTCCCTTAGGCAGTCGTTCAAACATCTCCTAGTTTGGCTGATTTAGGACTTTCCACAGGTGAGGGGGATTTCGTAAACCACCCCCACAGCGCAATCGACGAACGGCTTCTCATGTCATTTTTCGCAGGCTCTCTTTTTCTTAGTAGTAGCAGAGTCCTTCAATGCTTTAAGCATTGAACGACTCTGGTAGTAGCAATGCGACAGCAAAGTTGACCGAGCTTACTCGGAGCAGAAAAAATGATAGGGACGCCGTATCTCGTCGCGACCTTTTTTAGGTTATGCGACACCTTGTGTAGGTACGGAACCACTTCAGGCCGCTTGTCATTTCTTAGCTACGCTTTCGTCCTTGGCTTACTACCCTTCACTTTTTGAAGGAGGGTTTCGGCCACCGAATTCACGACCGACAGAGGGAAGCCAGCCATCAAAAGTCGCTTCACCTGATGTTCAAAACTCGACTGCATCATGTGTCCGCACGATTTTCTCAATGCAGATTCTAGGCAGAGACTGGATATGGCCCGCTTAACTAACTTAGAGTGTGCCGAGTCATACGGTAGCAGTTCTTTATGAGACCGAGGTGAAAAGGACCAACACACATGCCCCTGCAACACCTTAATATTCAGGTCTAAGAACTGGATGGTAATATCATGCGGCAACTCATGAGTAAAAGTCAGGCCTTTTCCAAGGCGCTTAAAATCGTCTAAAACACATTTCACCAAGTCAGGTTGCGTCACAGAACCCTGTTTGCTAAAAAGAATTAAAAAATCATCTACATATCTAAAAACCTTTAACACTAAAAGAGGACTAAAAACACGCTCCAATGCCTGGTCTATTTATGCTAAGAATATATTACAGAGGATCACCCACCGCACTGCTAGGGTGGTAGACTGAGATCGTTTTCGAGAGCACCGTAAAGAGTTCAAGACCGCCCTCGAACTTGGAGAAGACGGAGAAGACGTACCAAGTTACGACAGCCTAGTGAAGGGAATTCTCGATAACGTCCAGAAATGTACGGAAACCATCCCTCTCAATTCGAAGAGACCAGAAGCCGACTTAATGCTAATCCGCTAATGGAGAACGCGTATACAATAAATTAAAAGATGGAAAAAACACAAGAACAATCCCCGACTTGAAATGAGGATACGAGATATTACGAGGTTAGCGAAGGACCATGCTAACACATAACAGCGTGATCGATGGCACAATATCTGCGAGCAAATGAAAGGAAGCCTCGGCCTCCGAAAACATGGAGCCTCCTGAAGTACCTCATAGATCCCAACTCAAGTAAAACGGTCACAGATCGCAACATGGCCAGAATTTTGAACATGTACACTGGCCGGCAGCAAGACCTCTTCGCTGAGCTAACATCACTCTATCTAAAAACAGCCACAGGAACACTTCACCCTTCTTATACTGGCCAGCCGAACACCACAGTGGACGACGTTATAGAAATTCATGAGTTGAGGACCGCACCTAATGATAGTCGGAAAGGAAGTGTTCCTGGCTGCGATCAAATTACATGCTATTTAATTTGGATCACAAGACCTTGGAAATTCTTCTCTGCAAATTCAACGAATTATGGGCAATCAAGCAAACTTCCGGCCTAATGGAAGGAAGCTGAAGTGCGGTTTATTCCTAAATTGAACAAACCACTTAGTATTACCAATTTTAGGCTCATCTACCTCACAACCTGCATTGGCAAACCCACGGAAAGGATTGTGCTGAGAAGGCTAGAACATTTCCTAGAAGCTACAGGACAGCTCCACAAAACGATGCTTGGCTTCTGGAAACATCTTTCTACCCAAGACGTCTTGCTCCAACTAAAGCGTCAAGTGATTGGCGTGTATGGTAACTACAACCCACAGGCAATACTGACCTTATACCTCAAAGGAGCCTTTGATAATGAATGACACAGCGCGATCCTTGCGAACCTAAACCAAACCGGGTGTGGAACACCAGTGTACAAGTACGTGAAGGACGTCCTCACGAACAGAACGGCCAAAGTTCAGACCGGGGACGTCGCATCCGACGCAATCTACCTCGACGATAGGGGAACACCTCAAGGAGCAGTGCTGTCACCACTGTTGTTTAACCTGGCACTTCTCAAACTACCCGCCCAGCTATAGACAGTAGGATGCGTAAAGCATGCGCTCTACGCTGATGACATTACACTCTGGACTACCGCGAAGCAATCAAGCATTATAACCCTCACCCAAAAGCTACAACAACCGGCATCCCTTACAGCGGACATTTCCCGTTGCTGCGGTCTGGAGTGTTCTCCTCAAAAATCTGAGTTGCTTCTACTGGACGTCCACAAACGCCTCAGCAAGGTTCGCAGCTCTAAGAGACCACCCATCCAAGTAGGCGGTCATCTGATCCCTGAAGTGGCCAACATTTGCGTCCTCGGGCTGCACCTTCAAAAATCAGGGACTAATACCATCACTATTCGAAAACTCAAGTCCACATGCCAACAAGTAATTCAGTTATTGAAAAAATCACAACTAGAAACCGTGGTATTACAGAGGCGGGCATAACGAGAATTTTCGAGGCTTTATAATTACCCGAATCATTTACAGTACACCATACCTCCATCTTTTGGCTCGTGAAAATGACGAGATGAACATCATTATACGAAAATGCCATAAACAGGCGCTGGGATTACTACAGTGGATCAATACAGACAGACTTCAAGAACTGGGTCGACGAACACTGTCGACGAACTAATCTCAGCCCATGTGACGTGCTAATACAGAAGGCCCGAAAAAACGGAGGCGCGGGCACACGTTCTCCGCCGCCTGGGCCTCCCCACGCATGGCCCTCCCGAGTGCCGAGTAAAGCACTCCTTACCGACAACCTGGCGTTCTAAAATACACGTCGATCCCATCACCAAAAATATGCATCCGATGCAACATCGTGACCAGAGGTGGAAGAGCTGCTACCATCGAAGCTGACCTATCATGCATTCCGCCCCAAGCGATTGTCTGCACAGATGCTGCAGCCCTGCACACCCGAGGCGCCAGCTACAATCAAAGGACTCTGGTCGATGGGAATGGAAACACCGTCTCCGCTATGGCAAGCCTGCCACCGGTCATAGTCCTAGAAGCTGAAGAAGTGGCAATCGCCTTTGCCTTTGCCCAGGCACCAACAATGTCCCCCACCATCTGCGTAGTCGGCAGAGGTATGCAGAAACTTCACCTCCGGGGGCGTCTCAAAGAAAGCCCAGGAGATTCTGCTCGCCCCCTCATCGCGGCACCACCACACAGGTGCAACGTTCCACCTGCTTTGCACCCCGCCACACTAAGGCAACAGGGGCAATGAGCGAGCACACGCGGCGGCCAGCGCTCTAACCCACCTGGCGCACAAGCGTGGATACCCTCAAATTCGCCCTCATCCGCCCGGTTCCGGAAACACCAATTTCAATCAAGACGAGGGCGGGCATTACATACCCGATAGCCTGATGTCTTTCGCCGAAATCATTGAGCGTTTTCTGTCCAGACTACGACGGCTACCACGTCCCCATCCCAACCTCACCAAGCCACAGCAGGGAATGCTAAGGCGACTGCAAACAAACACTCTCATGTGTCCAGTAAGACTCCACCAGTTTTACCCAACGAAGTTCACCAACTCTCCGTGCAAATTCTGTGGAGGCGACGGAACCGTGGAGCACATGGTGTGGCTTTGCAGTCACACCCCGGGCCTCCCGCCCGTACCTCTTCCGGTTCCTCGGATCGGCACTCCTCCTTCCTTGCTTTCAGGACAGGCATCCCAACAAGACATCACTAACTGCAGCATCTCCTTTCCGTCCCGTCATGCTCCTAGGCCTTCGAGGCTTATAGTTAAAAAATTGCGGTCACCGACCAAAGGCTTATTAAAAGCGTAAAAAAGAGACGTTTCGGCTTCCGAAACGTTACGGAAGCCGAAACGTCTCTTTTTTACGCTTTTAATAAGCCTTTGGTCGGTGACCGCAAGTTATTACCTATGAACCTTTTACCAGACCAGACAAGATTTCGTCAAACCTTATATTTCTTCGAGGCTTATCCTGGACAGCCCCTCCCTCGAGGACCAGCTTCTATTGGTCGGCAAAGCAGAGGCCGCGTCCATAGCACTCGGATTCCCCTGAGCCGGGAGGGGTTCGGGCCTCCCCTCCCGAACCCCTCCCCTTTTAAAGGCCAATAAACTGCGTTCCACCACATATCTCTGTCTCCCTTTTTTAAACGCTTGTGTTTGCCTAAATTTTGGTTTATTTATGTTTTTGCTATCTTCAGTGTATTCTTTTGGTTGCTTGACTATGCAGTACTCGTACTGTCAATTTTGAGTGTATTCTCCCATGTAATAAAGAAAAAAGAAGTATAACGCTGTGGTGCAGAGGTTTCGTCATAGCTTGTTGATGCCCACGGCGGAGGTTTGAGAGCGGCTTTTGCCTCGATTATTTTTTTCACCTTTTAAGTTGAATTGTAGTTACAACTACCCGCCGCGGTGGCTCAGTGTCTAAGGCGTCGTGCTGCTGAGTACGAGGATGCGGGTTCGATTCCCGGCCACTGCGGCCGCTTTTCTGACGCAGGAGAAAAACTAAAACGTGCGTACGTTCGAGATTTCTGAGCTCGTTAAAGATCCCCAGGTGGTCAAAATTAATCAGGAGCACACCACTACGGCGCCCCTTATCGCCTATCGCCTACGTTGCACCGGCGCGCTAAACCCTACAATCAATGAAACAGTTGTTGCGACTTAGGTTAGTTTTTACTGTTTTAAACTATTGCTCTGGGTTCGCTGGCTGATATTATGTTAGGGTAGTCTATAGTAGGTGAGGTTACCTTACTTTACGTTAGGTAGAGAGGTGTAGTGCTAGACGCGGCATATTATTTAACAAAACGCTCGTGGACGTCGATATAGAGGAGAGATTATAATACCTTCGACGGCACTCTAGACACATCCTAGTTATTATAGCTGTTGTTCCTACCGGAGTGATGATGTTTGTATTTTGGCGGTGTCGTGGCCACCTGCAGCGCACCGTTGTACCTCGGCAGCCTTCCATTACTTGATGGTGACGTCGAGGAAGACCCTGAACCAACGACTAAGCCACAAGTTAAGAATTTGTCTTTCTATTCAACGCCGTCACTATAGCGATGGTCATTTGCTCTGGATGACATATTTCTCGCGTCCAGGGTATTATTGTATAGTGACCTGCTATTATAGCACTGAGATTGACAGTGTATACGGAGTAGGCCACATTCGGTGAGCGGTGAACGCGAATACGTGAACCCATGCGTGAAGAAAAGTTTGACCTGCAGTGCAGCCGAACAGCTACAAAAGAAAGCTGTGCAGCTTCCTAAGAAACTTCGCAGTTGAGGAAAAATTCGTCCTGGTCCAGTATTCGAGCCGGGGATCACCACCTAACTAGGGTAGTCGCTGTAACAACTGAGCTAACGAGGAGGCTAGCCGCTTGTAGCGCGAGAGTGATTTGATCAACTCGAAGTGAAGGAGCGGTATTAATCGACCAGATTTAGGGGGAATACCCAAGGTGGAGTAGGTTTCTGCGAAGGAAAGTTGGACACACACCTCAAACGCAGGTGGATGTCAAACTTTACTTTGCAGAAATTTACTGCACCTTGGGTATTTTGGCTGGAATACTGGCACGAATACTGGACCAGGACGAATTTTTCTTCAACTGCGAAATTTCTGAGGGAGCTGCGCAGCTTTTCTTTGTAGCCATTCTGCTGCACTGCTGGCTCCTGTCAAACTTTCCTTCCCATAAACTTATTCCACCTTCGAGATTTCTCCTAAACCTGGTCAATTAGAACGCGTGTGTGGTCGTTACTAACAACGAAACGCAAAGGGAAACATGCTTATCAGCAGTAATAAGTCGGGCTGTTGGTATTGTTGCAGTTGCTTTATTGACAGCGAACTCAACATCTGGGGTTTTATTTGGAGGCCTTGTTCTTGTGTCCGGGCTTGAGTTCAGTTCGAGCCTTTTTCAAGCCCATTAGTGGAGACATGGCAGCCAGGAGAACTGTGAAATATGTTTTGTGGCTCGCCCTTATCTTCGAAAGAGATAATGTACCTTGTCAACAGAACGGAAAAACAACGTGCCACCCCAAAGAACAAAATACTCCGCAAGGTGGTATCCTAGCCCCACTTTTTTAACATCTGCCTTGCCGGCCTGCCTAGCTTATAACCTTTTCGCGTTAATACATCACTGTATCCCTATGGCATTTTCGCCTGGTCCTCGGAGAGGAACCTCCACATTCTAAAAGCAAAAAGGTACATTCTAAAGGTACATCTCCCGTTCTAAAAGCTAAATTGGCACAGTGCATGAAGAACGGGTGCTTGGTTCTCCAACTTCTAGAAGAACTGCGATGGAATTTGCAAGACGCGATATATCACGTTGTGAACTCGGACTGCATGTTGAATCCTTCCACGTGTATGATGCAATCGACTCTAGGGTGTTGTCTTCGACATTCTGATGCCTTGGACCCACCAAACTGCGGTACATGAAAGAAACACAGTGATGTTCCTATCAACCACACTGCTATATCCGAGCTTGGCTCTGCCATGGTGACCCGCCGCGGTGGCTCAGTGGCTAAGGCGTTGCGCTGCTGAGCACGAGGTCGCGGGTTCGATTCCCGGCCGCGGCGGCCGCTTTTCTGATGGAGGCGAAAAGCGAAAACGCCCGTGTGTTCGAGATTTCGGCGCACGTTAAAGATCCCCAGGTGGTCAAAATTAATCCGGAGCCCTCCACTACGGCGCGCCTCATCGCCTACGTTGCGTCGGCGCGTTAAAACCTACAATCAATCAATCAATCAATCTGCCATGGTGGCGGATCGTCTGCCCATTGTCTTGTCTCGGCCTCTATTTGTAGAGACCGAGAGGCGGTATACAGCTGTGCCACCAACCTCCTTTTTTAACGCAGTTGCCACAATACCTGTCTTCTGCGGGATTGGTAGTAAATCCAGCGCAGGGCATCGGTATTCAGCAATAGATCAAATCTTCACTGCAATGACAGATAGCATACTTTTTTGCTGATGGGTCAGTCGATTCCGAAGCTTCCGGGGCAGGCATTGTCTCGCATTTTATGCAGATATCTCTGTAACCAGACTCAGCTACAGAATACTAGCTGCATACAGGGAGCGACGCTGCGGTAGGTGGTGGGCTGTTTTTTTTGAAGACCTGTTTTGAGTTACAAGCACAGCGGAAAGCCGGGCAGTCGCCGAAATCAGCTCATTCATGGAATTGCCGGGCTACATACGAGAGAACCAAGGAAAGGACGTGATATCTTTTGCAGTGTTTTCCCGGGCAACTGCGTGCATAAGGAGCCACCATGCGATCTCTAATCACATCCCCCCTCTCGGGTGTCAATCTACGTGCTCCGTAAAAGAATGTTTTTTTCAGGAAGGACGCCAGTGACCTAGTTTGCACTAGATGATGGTAAATGTAACTGCAGAAATGACGGCAGATGGACAAACTAGCGCAACGAACGAGGCAAATTCTGTATTCCGCGACCTGTCCCTCCAATTTTGTAATACCTCGTCTGCGACTATATGCTGTCCTTACAAGTGGTTTCTTTTGACAAATCGTCGGGTGTAATCCCCTTTGTGTCCCATTGGTGGTGTTTGGGAGGGCGCTGAATCTCGTGTGTTTGGATACGGTTCTCGTCGGCGCGAACGTTCTTGCAGGTCAAAACTATTTGTATCGAAGACTTTTCGGCCCCCCGGACACCAATTGGGCTTTTGAAAGTACATTGAAGGGAACCAGTAAGTTGGTTTTAAACGAAGGTCTGACGTTTCCATAGCAATTTTAGCGTTGCATCGTCTCCGAAAGATGCCTTAACTGCTGCAAAATCGCTAACCAAACAACGCATTCCCTTCTCCGCTTCCCTATCAGCGATTCCATGACGGAAAAAACGGCGGCTGCAGCCACTTTTTGCGCCACGAGAAACTGGAAGCAAGCACGACAGCAGAGCGTGTGCAGCGGAATAGAAGCAATGGAATACAACCATACAACGTACCACGTACTTTTGTCGGTTACGGTAAAAACAGTCATGCTTTCCCGAACTACCACCTCTTTTGTTTACTGGTCCCGACCGCGAAACTAAATGTATTTTTTATCCGAACCGTGGTCAGCAGTGAAGCTTTGTTGAGAAAACGCCTTTTCTCTTTTTAAAGCGAAGCTTTTTACCTCTACCCCCCCACGAGTTCTGTCTCGACCGTTGGTGTCAACAGAACGAAGTGACTGGCACCGCCAGGAATCAAACCTGGAACATACAGAGAAACGGACCAACAGCCCGTCGTCTTACCCATTGAGCTGCGAGCACACGCGGTCACCGGGGAGGCAGACGGTGCACTCGCCAAGCACATCTGCGGGTTTATCTTCTGCGTTCTCTCTAAAATTCATGTCATAGCGTCACGCGACCTCTCGCGCCGCTGCGCGCTCCGCCCACGGCACGTGTAGGAGCCGTGTGCGCGCTTTGCGCACGCGCTAGCAGTTATAAAAACTTAACGAAGCTCACACCAACGCATGTCATCTCACTTGTCCGTATCGCGGCCGATCTCGTTGCCTCGGTCGGCGGAGGCAGAGACCCAGGAGAAGTGAGGTCGTTTAACACCGGGTTTGAGGTTCCCTTAATTTTTTTTTAAAAAAAGAGTTTACACTCATGTGCTTCACCGAACCACCGTTCATGAATTTAACGAACCACCGTTCTCAACGAACCAACCAACTGGTTCGAAACTCAACGAATCACCGTTCATGAACCGTGCATTAATTTAACCTTAGCAAAAAATATCTCTTTGAAGTAATAACTCGTGTGGTTAAATACAATTCACTTGTCTCTCCTTTCCGTCTTTGTAGAGCAACGTGTGTGAATTCAAGTGACGTCGCATGGGTAATAGTTACAGGTGTCGTTTACAGTTTCGTTTTCCATCCACCTTCACAGGGTTGATTGATGCGCATTTTTTTGGCGCCGCAAAGGTTGGCGTCGAAGTAGCCGTTCGCGCGCAGCACGCCGACTCGGAAAGAAGTATCGTCGTAACAACGAAGGTCCCTAGGGGCTGTAAACAGCGTACAGAAAGACTGCACCCCAGAACTCACTTTCACTTCTAACAATGGACCCGTAGAGCCATCGATCGGCAGCCTGGGAGGACGCTGCGTACGTAACACGTTGCGTACACTTGAAAATATTGACTTTAAACAAAATGCGCGTGCCCGTGTCTCTTTTGCGTACCCGAAGCACGCAGAAGGTGATACTAAATGTGGGTATTAACACAGTGCCGTACACGGGTTACACCAATATCTGACCAGATCACCGAAACGAACTTGTTGGCGTTTGGGGTCACTGCGTTATCTAGCGTCTGGTCTGCAATGATATTGTTTCTAGCTTTATTTTGCGACACCTGGGGCCGTATTCTGCTATCCGACGCCCTTCCGACGCGCGTCGGAAGTTCGTGACGTCAAAATGACGTGCAAATAGCCAACCGCCCCGCCCTCGAAGATCGCGGCAAGTACGTCATCGCCTTCGGGGACAATCTCATAACTTTCAAATGCTGCTAAAGCGAAATTAATAAAAATGTTTAGATATAACAAAGCCTTTCCTGTTTGTGTGTTTTCACGGGCACTGCCGTTGCTGCTAATGCTAGTTTAACAGGTTTACACGCATTTATGTTTTTACTTTGTTCCGTTATGAGGCGCCAGGGAGCGCTGCGCGCGGCACAGCTGTTTTTAAAGGAGGCATATTTGAACGCTCAGTACAGTTGCTGCGCAAAAATTTCGTCCCACAAGGGCGTTCTCTTGGGACGAAAAGCGACGTAAACGGTACGCTGTTGCCCGGCAGTTATATATAAGACGGCTGTGACGTGAGTGCGATATTTTGATCGATTTTCTAACGCCATGTCATTGTTCGGCCACTCTCGCTTGTGCAGTGAATTAAACCCGTTTTTCAAAACGCATGTGTGCGCGTTTTGCGCACGATCAGATTACGTACTTATATTGTCACGAAGCCAAGGATGACGCAGTTGTCTTGAAGGAAAAACAAGTTTATTATGGCGAACTTGTGCTCCCCTAACAACTCAAAAGAATACAGAGGCGGCGAAGCAGCGGTCAACAGAGTGACTTGTGCAGACGAGTGTCGTCGAATCGAATGCCGCGGCGTCTGCTCTGCACGCTTTTATCTTTCGGCGCAAATGTTTCTCGAACCGTCCATTGAAATACAGAACATTGTAGATCAGAGAAGATTATTCTGGGCTAGTGCCGTTAGGGCGAAACAGTCTGCTTATCTGAATGAGATAGCCCGTGCGGCATAAAAATAAAGAATGGAAGACGCGCTTCGCGGACACAGATAACAGAGCCAGGCGTGGCCGGGCGATAAAAACAAACAATAAATAAACAAACCCATACATGGTGCGCGGTAACATCACGGCAAGCTCGTTTTAATTTTTTTAAATGAAAGCAGGGGTGCAAGTGCAACGTCAATGAAAGAGAGTACTGACCTCCAGACTTTAGCGACCCCAGCATACGTTTCCTGCCTAGCTTTTGTTTCATGAGCTATATTAATATGCTATTCTGCGTGACGAACTGCTCTAACAGCCTAAGCCTGTATCACGTCAAATCGACCACGCCCACAAATTTGGTGCTTAAGCATGCAACTTGAAGTAGTTTGCTCAGTTTTTTTCCTAAAACATCCCGAGAATCAAACCGCCTTCCCGCAGGTATTGTTTCCATCCACAATAATCACTTGTTTCTACAAGCATAGGTACAACTCAGTGACTGTGCAATGAGGTGCAATTTTTGTAATTGAGCACCTGCAATGTATTCTTACGTTAGCATATTTTGTAATTCCATTTTCCTATTTAATGCCTCTACCCTTCAGGGTTAAATAGGTAAAGTATACCGCAATACGCTTCGTTAACTAAGATAGAGACCAAATTTTCAACCCCTTATTGTTTTTTGGCCGTTAAGCTCATAATGAACACATTTTCAGGCACACTGGAGCAGGAGAGCTGCTGGTTGTGGAAGGCCCTGAACAAACAACCAGTACTGTGGGCCTCAACAAGAATAGATGCCAACTATGAGCACTTTAACAAGCTGGAGTAGAGAAAGCAGTTTTGGCATTGCATCACAAACATCAATGTGCCCTTCTTTATTTTTGCAATGAAGTTAGGTTGGTTTCTGTGCACTTTAAATAAGGCTGTGTACTACAGAAATGCTATAGTTGATTTTGTCACGATTATTTTTTCCCAGTGCTGGTTACTCTTGGACGGTGCTGCTGCATGCAGGGGAAAAGGAAACAGTTCAACATAACTTGTAACACCCTGATTTATTGAGGAAAAATTCAATACGCCTTTGTAGATGCTGCTGTTGGCTTATCATAATTATTTTTTACAAGCAGGTGTCCTTCATGAAAGAAAAAATCGCAATATCACTTTAAAAATCTAAGCAAGCAGTCATCAAAGCACTGAGTGCTAGAATACATGCAATGGTGGGGTAAATGAAACTTTTGTGACCATTTTTCTACTTATCATGAGAATGTCAGAGTAAACCATGACAGTGAACTCTTTGTTAAGAGACAGCCTCCAATATTTTAAGCATGTTTACTTTTTGTATCAACAGTGGAGATGCATACTGGCATATCGTGTTCTCTTAAGTAAAATGATCTGTCAGAGATTTCCAAACAAAGTCACTGTGCAATGGTTGTGCTATGTCATAATATAACTCTTGACTGGATTGAACTAATTGTGTCCAGAAGATTCCGCAGTATACTGATTTTTTTTTTTTTTTTGTGGTACATGCATCATCATTCTTTGCTTCACAGCAGAATGACGGTTACAGTGTAATAAACAGAATTTTCTCAAGAGAATCTTGACCGGTCTCTATACCCACAACAAGGCCTCACGACCCATCAAAACAGTAGTCACGGCCTATCCCAGATCAAGCAACACCGTGTCAAGACATAGTATATAGTGGTCGAAAGCAAAGCAACTTTCTCTGTTGTCCTCACACAACCATGTCAAACACAAAACGACAAGAAGCTTCTCTACAGGAAACAATGTCGCGTCAGGGCAAAGTGTATGCTACATGAAACAACAACAAAACAATTTTCTCCCGACAAAACAAACACCGCACACCACACACAATCAGAAACGAAAGTTAAAAATGACATGTTTAGTGCCACAAAGCTGTCTGAAGATGCGTTGGTTGCCCTGTCCTTCAGGAGCTTCTTGCTCCTGTCGGGGGCAGGCACCTCATCAGCCGCATCGTCTGTATCACTGCCCTCGTCCCTTGGTGCTGCTGCAGCTATTGTCGTCAGTCGTTCCAACAGGCAGCCACACAACACACACTGACAATGTTGGCTGCCAGAAGAGGCCTATGAAGAAAAGCTGGTGCTACTGCAGGCAAGGAAAACAGCTCTTGAGAACTGCAATGCTGCACTTCACGACAGAGCACATCGAAGCATGTGCGGCATTGTACTTTTCTTCAGGTGTCTGGGGCCTGGACGACGAGCAGGGGGTGTCATGAGCCACGACTCGAGCAGGTGGCCACCGTCAACCCCAGAACTCGCCAGGCTTTACACGTCACGGGCAAAAGTGAACAGCCAGTCACGCAAAGGCACTGTAGTCGGCAGTCACGGTCAGGGCCTTCATAATGGCGTCGCACACCTGAAAGAAATACATAACACAAATATGTACTAAAGCATTAAACAAGTACACAGTTTGAAAAAAGGAAAACGTAATAAACAAGAGCAAGAATATAAAGAATTGGGTTACTTGGAACTGATTCACTCCGCAACTGCATGCAACGACAAACGACATCGCCGTGTTGTATGTGCCTTTTTTTTAATCGTCGCTGTTTCGCGTAGCAGGGGAATTAGAGCATGCAGGCGACCTGAGAGGAAAATTGGTTACTTACAACTATAGATAAGGGCCCTCCCACCCATCTATGCGGTACAACTGCGAAATACAACCCCTCCCCTCCCCACCCCGCATTTCGAAATCGATAAACCCTTAAAACGAGCCGACAAGCTGAACTTGTCACCTATTCACTATGTGCCAAGCAGGGGGAAACATCTCAGCCGAAGTGAAGGCGCCGAAGCAGTTGACACACGATGGGGGCGGGGCGAGGGCGATATACGTTACGCATATATTACACGGTTCTTTATGAAGTCAGTTAGACGACCAACACAATACACCTGTTTATCTTTCTTTATAAGCTTTTTTTCTTTCAAGACGCCACCCTATTCGATACCTCTGAACGTGTTCATTTTAGCTACATTTATTGACATACCTTTTCGATATCATTTCACTTAAGCGAACATAGGCCGGAGAGTTAAAAGATTATTTACATATGCATGCATCTGCTAAGTTTTTTTTTTTTTTTGACACACTATTTCATCATACACAATTGCGAAATTTATGGGAGATCACTGCCACCACACCACACCGCTCAAAACAAACGCATTTCAGTGACTGCTTTTCAGACTTCGCGCTCCTTTTCCCTTCGATGCAAAACAATTTTTTGCTTCCGTAACAAACGTAGCCAGAAACAAGTAGTACTTACACCGTGCTTACGTCGCCGGGGTATCCAAAACCCTCGTGTGTCGGAGCTCCGTCAGTGCCGACACCACAGTGTGAACGCTGCGACTGGCGTCGGGGTGCGGCAGTGTTTCATGGTGGCAGAAAACGCTTTGCAAACTGTCAGTTGCGAAGAGGGACACAGCACGCACAGCACCTTCGTATCTGTTGACACTTCGCTGCACCTCGATGGCCGATAAGGGCTTCCAATTTCAGCGCCTTGGCAACGGCGTGAATGCTGCGGCTGACCGACGGCTGCGTCATGCCAAGAGTATCACCGCTACCCGACAATCTGTTGAAAGCTGCCGGTAGCGAAGAGCCTCAGAGCGCACATCACGTTCGCTTCCGTAGATAGCCCCGTCGCACCTCGAGGCTTAACGTGCTCGTTAAGTGCGTCGCACAGCATCCGCGCCGGGCCCTTGTTGACACGGAAACGGCGCTGAAAGTCGCCGTCACTCAGTCGACGCTCAGGCACGGGATCCTCCTCCAGCAGCTCCAACAAAAGTGCGAACACAGGCGGCCATCGTACAATCCGATGCGCTCTTAACCGCGCCGGATTTCACCCGCCGGTCGCGGGAGAACGAGCGGGAGCCTTTGGCTACGTGACGTCACCAAAAAATAGCCAAAATATAGCCGCGTGACGTAGGCCGGCTGACGTTTTCCGCTCCGAGCCAATCGTGAGAGCCCACTTTCTCCTCTCTCTAAACAACCGCGTCGGAAGGGCGCCGGAAATCGTTCCGGCGCGCGTCGGATGACCAGCAGAATACGGCCCCTGTATTCACCTTTTTGCTATTTCCAACCTCATTTTACAAAGCTACGAGTGAGAATGGATATAACTGCGTTCTTGGTGAGTTAATCTACCGATCTAGAGCAACTTAAATTTTGAGTTAAGTGCCTCTTTAAAAGACATCTGACCTAAAGATCAACATGGTGCTTCGCCTCCCTCTCTACTTGTTTTCCGCCGTCTTACGTGCGTTTTTGCGCGTTTCGTACGTGTTTTATCCGCATTTATTTCACAGTCTATATTCACGATGTAATCGATGTAGCAAGCCCCGTAGCTTTACAGTTGCAGGCAGAATTCATTCCCAGCGTGAATGGCTACGGGTGGTTCAGTAGCGCCTTTCCCCGCTTCTCTCTGTCCGTAAATATTTTGGGCCCAAGCTAGATAGCGATTATGGATTGAATGACCCGTCGAGCGCCCGCGTTCTCCAACAGCAATGACGAGTGGCTGCATTGACCGAGCGGTGCAGTCAGCGTCCGATCGATGCTGCCCTGTTAGCGCATCGATCCGTCAGTGGGCGTCTCAGATTACCAGTCCTGAACGGTCCGCGGGCAGTCCGACGGCTGCGTTCGGTCCGGAAGTCCCGTAGGAATACATGTGAAAATCGAGCGCCGGAACGCGTCTCGGGCAGTCTACGGGCGATCCGGAGTGATAATCGGGGAGGCCGCGGCCTTGGACCTGTGCTTTATTGCCAGTTGCTGAACCGTGGCCGCGCTCTACGCGCGGCTGCCGGAGCCACTTAGCCGCGCGACCGCAGCAAAAAAGAGATCTGTAAACACCGAAGGCGATTCAGACCTGCGCCCGTTTGATCGAGGTCCCTCAACCTTTCGATACGTTTCTGTAATTCGCGGAACGAATGGTGGATGTTATGGCCACGTCAATAAAGGGTAATGATGGCCAAAGACGAGACGAGACGACGAGCACCAGGGCTGCGGTCAGGATTTGTCGTTTTAAAGGCATCGCCTCGTCCACCCTTTTGGTGCCGTTACGAGGACTTTCCGCTTCAACTTACTCCGCTGACTGTTCTGCTATCTATAGCTTTATGATAAATAAAAAAATTGTAGCGGATATCCCCTGAAGGCAATACCCATGATAAAAACTAACGCGTGCGTGTTTAACGGTCATACACAATATAAAAAGGTGACTTCAGGTACCTCGCAAACAGGAAGAATAAATGTTTCTTGGAGCAGTAAATGGTGTTTGTTGACCGCGACGTGGGGGTCCTCCTTAGTCCAGTAAGCCCTGGGTCTTGGTGGCCTGTCTCACCGCGTCCACCAGATGTTGTTGGTTATCCGGGTTGGAGCTGGTCTTTCGACCCTCCGACTTCTGGATTTGGGGCGATAGATGGTGTGTGGTGGCAACCCCACGTCATGTGGTAGAAAGTGCGCGACTCCATGCAGGATTTACAGGTGTATGTCCAACAGCTGGCCTTGTATGACCATCTGTTAAACAGTGATATTATCTGTGCACAAGCACAAGTTGACACGCGAGAATATTGAGGCATATAATATAAGAAAAAAGGGGGTGTTGTGGTTTAGTGTGCCGTCGGTTCATTTACATGAGAGTGAGTTTGAATTTTTAAATCCCTCTGAGACGTAAATATGCAACACGCGCCTTCATCCACACAGTTCATGCCTCTGCGTTTTGGAAATAACACGCTGGATTGTGACGTATGTATGATGTGTGGTCACATCGGTTTAGATAGAAGTATTTAAATGTGTGTTTGTTCTAATAAAAATCAGTTGTGAGTCAGCACTGTGGTTTGTTGTCTCTTTTCCTAGTGTCCGTGTTTAATTGCTCCCGCACAAGCAGGCTCGAAAGCGTTCCGTTCGTTCCAAGTCCGCTTGCTCGCGGTCGCCTCCTCCCGTAAGAAATAGTGTTTGTCGGGTAACTCTCGGTCGGAGCAGCGGGTGCCGGGCGTCTTGTTCGTTCGGGCTCGGACCTGCCGAACGCGCTGGCAGTCTCGTTTTACGTTTACGGCTTCAAGATGCCCAAATGCATTACCAACTAGCCCAGTTGTCACCTCTATTATATGGATAACGTAGTTTTATGGTGTGTGGTAAGAGCCAAGCAATTAACTTGCACGTGGTGATTACTACGACCAGAAAGAGTGGTACGTATGCTGTATTTAGGCACCGATTGATACTTTAGAGTGACTCCAAACAAAATCTTTAATCTTTTTGTTAACCACTTTCAGCAGCGGGCTGAAGCGGTGATCTCCTTCGGGAACCCTTTTCTTGTTACATCAAACTTTGTTGTGCGATTTGACCTAACACAATTTTCCTACCTTAGAAAAATTCAGACTCTTTGGGATTTTTCTTACTCAGCAAATAAAATTTATTCATTGTTATTGTGGTTCCGGCCCATATAGAAAAATAAAGGGATGAAGAATACTCATATGCTGTCTTACTCACCTCCCGCTCCTCCATAGTTGAGAACACAGAACAACAATCGTAACAATTTCTGTACGTTATGGAGACGTGCTATTTTGTGGTGCAGCTATTTATCCCAGTTAGCTTCGGAGCAAGGTGCATAACGCAGTCGGTGTTCAAACAATTGTCATGGCCTTCTTATGAAATGGCATTACTACATTTGAATTTTCAAACAGGGTTTATAATAAATATTTTATTAGATGTAATATTAGATTACATGGTTATTCAAATTTTATATTTCATTGCAAACTAGTCGATTAGTCGATGGTTTCGTGCTTACTTAGGCTTTTCTACCTGCTTTTTAGAATGTTGTTGATGGGCTTCTCCCTGTCAGCGATTAGTCAGCAACCATCGTTAGAAGAGCGTCTAAATGCAATGTTAATGCATTGCGCAGCACGCGCTCTGCAGTTTATCGAGTCAGTAATCGTAGTTCGAAAACGGCCTCTGATGGAGGCAGCCATATTGTCCTCTTTAAGATCCCCAGGTGGTCAAGGTTATACCGGAGCCCGCTTCATCGCCTGTGTAGCGTCGGGGCGTTAAATGCAGCGGCGTTTGCTTTCCACGAATTTATCTGCTGTGCTGTCGCTACTACAAACATCAATTTAGATCGAGAGCACGGTCTATGAGACAAACGAAGTCAACGAAGGGGGCCGAAAAGCTTCACCCTATCAAGCTTGCCGGTACAGCATGCGAAAGAACGAGTATACGAGCGCTTCGCATGAAACGCATGACAAGGTAGCCGATCGCGGCCACGTTCGAGTAACATAAATAAACGAATAAGAAAGCATGGTTCGTGACCCAATGTCAATCACATTTTTTTAGTTTTATTGAAGTGTCACCACCTATCGGCCAACTATGCAAACGGTCCATTTCTGAGGTGAACCGGTTGAATTCGTGTTTTCATTTTACACTGTAAATTCCTGTCAGAGTAGTTTCAGAATTCTTTGTCCTCTCTCTGTTCCGTCATGTTTTGCTCTTTGCTTTGACGTTTTCTACAACATAGAACCCTCATCTAATCCCACGGGGAGCCCAACCAACCAGCAAGGGAAACCTCCTGTCGGGAACGCCAGTTTCCTTAGAGCAGACGTGGTGAGCGAAAACTGCGCTGGGGCCCGCCGCGCTCACAATCTGTCCTCGAGCTTCCGACAGGCCTGCCAGGGCTGTCGGAAGTGTCAGCGTTAGGTGTCGCCTTCCGCCTTGAAGAAACCGCCAGCGAGGCGAGGATATATTCCAGGCCAGGCCTTTTTATCGGGTCGAGATTTTCCTACGCGCAATACGAGAAAAATACCCTCTAGGTAAACCTCTTTTACGAAGAAAGATGTACCTACTGTGGTATTACGACAGAATGCAACTCGAGCGATTTTGTTTTTCTGCAAAAGGTTGGTAAGCTTTGATTGAGCCGCACCTCACCGGCCCATAACGAGGGGGATCCTCGGAGGTGGTGTCCGTGATCCCTGTCGAGTTAAAGGTGTTGCCTCCGCGCGCCCCGTCGGAAAACGTCTTCGATCACCTGTTCCATTTCGTAGGGACGACAGCAGCGACACTCAATGATTCAGTGGAAAGCGTTGGACGCGTGCTATATCTCTGCTCCGAGGCGCAGCTTATGTTGCAGGCCGGCAGACTTATTTTAACCAGCTGGGGATATTAAACGTGAATCAAGATCTAGATACACGGACGTTCTCAATTTCCATCTACTTCAGAAGAACGGTCGTGGGGAAGGGAGTTCGAGGCCACTTGTGGTCACCGCGCTGCATTTGAGGACCTCATAGAGTATGCAATATTCACTAAACAGGCAGAGTCCGTGGGTTATAGCCTGATAGTTCTCATAGTTAATATGGGCAAACAGCACAATATTTAGTCAGCACGGAAGCACATAAAATGACAAGGCAAGCGCTGACTCGGGAGTAATCCCAACGAGGTATTCGGCAAATATACACTATACTCAATCTGCGAATAAAACAGGTACATCAAACATCGGGCACACGAGCTATTGTATATATATATTAGTGTGTCGAACCGAAAACTATACCGGTTCGGTTCCGGTTCTGGTTCAGGCAAAATCATTTCGTTCCGGTTCAGTTCCGGTTCGACAAAATCACGTACTGAACCGGTTCGCGAACGGGTTCGGGAGCTTGAACAGGTTAACGAACCGGTTCGATGAGCTGAATTATCACTGAAATTAGAAAAAAAAAACATTTAGTAGTTCAAAACGACAGTCAAATCAAAATACAAACAAAAATTGAAAACGCTGGTGTTCCCCAAGGGCAGTGGCACAATGCAAAGAAAACTTTAAACAATTACGAGATATTAGAAAAAAAACTGATGAAGTGGCGACGATTTACCACCAACTTTCTTGCCCAGACTTTATTTTGTCCTAGCAACTGTTCGTAAAGCCACCGCCAAGAGATATGACTCGGTCGAAACCTCAGCAGTCATTCAGGCATTACGTAACCAGGGGATGGATGAGCATTATGGAAGATTACTAGAGGATATCTACAATGGGTCCACAGCTACCATCATCCTACATAAGGAGAGCAGGAAAATACCTATAAGGAAGGGGCGTCAGACAAGGAGATACCAGCTCTCCAATGTTATTCACAGCATGTTTACAAAAAGTATTCAGAACGTTGGATTGGGAACAGGTGGGGGTAAGGGCTAATGGAGAATACGTCAGTAACCTCAGATTTGCTGATGACATTGCCTTGCTAATTAACTCGGGTGACGAACTGCAAAGCATGCTATCCGCACTGGACAAAAAGAGTAGAACCGTGGGCCTGAAAATTAATATGCAGAAAATCAAAGTAATGATCAATAACCTCGGGACAGCACACCGGTTTGAGATAGGTGGCGAGGAAGTGGAAGTGGTAAGCGTATATATCTACTTAGGCCAAGTTTGACCCCAGATCCCCACCATGAGGCAGAGATAATTAGAAGGATAAGAATGGGGTGGGGTGCATATGGCAGACATTCTCAGATAATGAATAGCAGCCTACCATTGTCGCTGAAGAAGAAAGTGTATGACAGCTGCATCTTACCGGTACTTACCTACGGAGCAGAAACCTGGAGGCCCACTAGGAGGGTTCAACTTAAATTGAGAACGACTCAGCGTGCAATGGACAGGAAAATGATAGGTGTAACATTAAGGGACAAGAAGAGAGCGGAGTGGGTCAGGGAACAAACACGTGTTAAGGACATATTAGTAGAGATTAAGAAGAAGAAATGGACGTGGGCAGGGCATGTAATGCGAAGGCAAGATAACCGGTGGTCATTAAACGTAACAGAGTGGATCCCCAGAGAAGGCAAGCGTTGCAGGGGGCGGCAAAAAGTTAGATGGGCAGATGAGATCAAGAAGTTTGCGGGGATAAATTGGTCACAGTTGGCACAGGACCGAGGTAATTGGAGAATAATGGGAGGGGCCTTTGCCCTGCAGTGGGCGTAGATAGGCTGGTGATGATGATGAAGAGATATGACGGTGGGATATATTTTCTGCCCTTTCCTTTTTTGTTGAAATCGCAATTGTCGCTGTGGAATCGCCCATCACGTTAACCTTGAAGTCTTCAATTTAGGCCAGCGTACTGTCGCGTTCAAATACCAGCGCTTAATACCAATGGCGCACATTTTTATATTTGTAACAAAACAGAAACATCCTACAACAGGCACATAAATACTACCAATGAATTTTATTATTTGGTGACCCTGAATAATTTGTTAGCGGTCACCTTATGGAATGTGTTAGCTACACGTTTGTTAAAAGTAAGCTTTACTTAACGCTCAGTCACTGAATTATTGCTCTGACCAGTGCAATTCCTTTTGCGATAGCTATACCGCATGGGTGCATTACAATCAGTATGTCGTCGTACCGCCTCACCCCCGGCCATTGTTCCTTGTGCTACACTGCGAAATCTTGTAACAGATTATTCCGTTACAAAATGAAAGGGAAATTTGACGCTCGGAGCATGAGCCGGGAATTTTTTGGGCAAACCTCTTTAATTCGTCCACAGCAGTACTCCCTCCGGAATGAGTAGCTGTAGAAGTAATGTAGCAAGTTGGGCAGTCAGTACAAGTGCACCTTAAAAAAAAAGCAGATTTCAAAGAGACAAATCTGCAGAACAAGCAGAAAAGATGATCGCTGGACCAATTGGGCAGTGTGAGATACCGGCCTGCCCTTTTGCACGTGTCATCTGCTTTATTACTGGTTCTGCTTCCAAGACAAGGTCGAGGGCTGCAGTTTCTTGCCAAGGGATTAAGTGCGCACCTTAACAGTTTTCCCTGGCATATCTGTTGTCATTTGTATCTGTAAAAACGGAACTTGTCCACTGTGCTGTCCTCAAAAACTGACAACGGAACTCACTTCCTTGGCATTGATGAGACGTTTGGTTGTGAAAGGCAGAGCAAAGAAAAGTATAGAGCAATATCCACGTTTTGGTGCTTTTTTTTACTTATTCGGTTTTACTTACTTTTTGCGTAATGTTTTGAAACGACGTGATGCGCCTTTTCTTTTTTGTTGTTTTCCGTGTAAACACATTAAAAAAAACTGGAGCATTTGATGCCCCGTGCTATATCTCTGCTCCGAGGCGCAGCTTATGTTGCAGGCCGGCAGACTTATTTTAACCAGCTGGGGATGTTAAACGTGAATCAAAATCTAGATACACGGACGTTCTCAATTTCCATCTACTTCAGAAGAACGGTCGTAGGGAAGGAAGTTCGAGGCCACTTGTGGTCAGCAGCAAACGGCTTAGCCACTGAGCAGCTCCGGCGGGTGTCGGACCTTTTAAACAAATCGGGAGTAGGCATCGGGAGTAGGCTTTTGCTGTTGCGCAATGGAGCACTGCTGCAGCCTGATTGCTCCAATAAAGTCGCAGCTGGGGCAGGGCAAAGTCGTTCTGTATCCCCTGAAAGCTGCCCAGAATGACATTTCGTTTGGTCAGCTTGCACTACGCTCGCGCTTACAGCAACAACAGACCGTTGCTACATTGGTGCTCATAGAGCACCAATCTAGAGCGTGATAGTGTTCAATTGTCTGAAGGGGAAAGTACGCGAGCGGGTACGAAGTTGATGGTAGGTGAAAGAAAAAAAGGCCTGAATTGCATTGTCTGTGCAATATTCACAACGGAGGGTCGAACCGTTTCGGCATGAACCGGTAAACGTTATTTCTTTTTTCGGCTCAGTTCCGGTTCGGGCTCAGCGTGCTCAAAAAATAACGGTTCGGGTTCAGTTCTGGCAAAATTAGCGGTTCAGTTCCGGAGTTCGGTTCAGTTCGACACCGTGAAAAAAAAATATATCTATCTATCTATCTATCTATCTATCTATCTATCTATCTATCTATCTATCTATCTATATCTATATATATATATCTATATATATATATATATATATATATATATATATATATATATATATATATTGTAGAACAGAGACGTACGGGACGAGGGATTCCGTAAGGACACATATCAAAGTTGCAGTCCTTATTGCCAGTGCTGTTTGGCGTTTTAACAGCGTTTTATAGTGCCGAATGAGGTATGATTGCCTTCTTTTTTTATGCAGGAATAAATAACTGAAAATTCAAGCCGAGAAAAAATGCGCCGTTTTTTCCGGAAGCGGGAATCGAACCCACAACCTCCGCATAACGCGTGCGGTGCTCTACCATTGAGCTAGTTCTGCGGCGACTCCTCTCTCGACTGTACCGCGGGGTTTTGTATTTACGACTGCTCAGAGCCCGGTCAACTAGCGCCGCCCCTCGACCACCGCGGGAAGACGTAGAACGTCTTTTCCCAGCGGCCGCACGTAAGACGTGGTCGGAAGTCGGGGATAGCCAAAAGCATTTCAGACTGCTGAAGCCAGAACCCTCGTAATGCATTTTGTAGAACAGAGACGTACGGGACGAGGGATTCCGTAAGGACACATATACAAGGACACACAAATACAAAACCCCGCGGTACAGTCGAGAGAGGAGTCGCCGCGGAACTAGCTCAATGGTAGAGCACCGCACGCGTTATGCGGAGGTTGTGGGTTCGATTCCCGCTTCCGGAAAAAACGGCGCGTTTTTTCTCGACTTGAATTTTCAATCTTTTATTTCTGCATAGCAAAAAAGAAGGCAATCATACCTCATTCGGCACTATAAAACACTGTTAAAACGCCAAACAGCACTGGCAATAAGGACTGCAACTTTGATATGTGTCCTTACGGAATCCCTCGTCCCGTACGTCTCTGTTCTACAAAATGCATTACGAGGGTTCTGTCTTCAGCAGTCTGAAATGCCTTTGGCTATTCCCGACTTCCGACCACGTCTTACGTGCGACCGCTGGGAAAAGACGTTCCACGTCTTCCCGCGGTGGTCGAGGGGCGGCGCTAGTTGACCGGGCTCTGAGCAGTCGTAAATACAAAACCCCGCGGTACAGTCGAGAGAGGAGCCGCCGCGGAACTAGCTCAATGGTAGAGCACCGCACGCGTTATGCGGAGGTTGTGGGTTCGATTCCCGCTTCCGGAAAAAAGGCGCATTTTTTTTTTACTTGAATTTTCAATTATTTATCCCTGCATAAAAAAAAGAAGGCAATCATACCTCATTCGGCACTATAAAACACTGTTAAAACGCCAAACAGCACTGGCAATAAGGACTGCAACTTTGATATGTGTCCTTACGGAATCCCTCGTCCGTACGTCTCTGTTCTACAAAATGCATTACGAGGGTTCTGGCTTCAGCAGTCTGAGATGCCTTTGGCTATCCCCGACTTCCGACCACGTCTTACGTGCGGCCTCTGGGAAAAGACGTTCTACGTCTTCCCGCGGTGGTCGAGGGGCGGCGCTAGTTGACCGGGCTCTGAGCCGTCGTAAATACAAAACCCCGCGGTTTAGTCGAGAGAGGAGTCGCCGCGGAACTAGCTCAATGGTAGAGCACCGCACGCGTTATGCGGAGGTTGTGGGTTCGATTCCCGCTTCCGGAAAAAACGGCGCATTTTTTCTCGACTTGAAGTTTCAATTATTTAATCCTGCATAAAAAAAAGAAGGCAATCATACCTCATTCGGCACTATAAAACACTGTTAAAACGCCAAACAGCACTGGCAATAAGGACTGCAACTTTGATATATATATATATATATACATATATATAGATATAAGAGAAGAAAAACTTGGAACAAGGTAAAAGCACGATTGTGGCCTACGTTTCAGCAAAGAGAACTTGCTTTCCTCAGGGCTTGCCTGAGGAAAGCAAGTTCACTTTGCTGAAACGTAGGCCACAATCGTGCTTTTACCTTGTTCGAAGTCCTGAGGAGAGCAAGTTCTCTTTGCTGAAACGTAGGCCACAATTGTGCTTTTACCTTGTTCGAAGTTTTTCTTCTCTTGTGTTCTCTACCATCTTCAAAGTTCTACTACTCCCTATATATAGATCTATATATATATATATATATATATATATATATATATATAGAGAATCAAAATAGGAAATGAGGGGTTCGTTGAAAGTAAGACAGAAATAAGGGTTGGCAGTCAAGAAAACCTCGGAAAGCAAAGGGGAAGATGTGGTAGATAATTGAAACAGATAAAGAACTTGGAAAGAAAGAAAGTGGAGAAAAAATGCCCGCCAGGCAGGTGGGATCCAAACCCATGACCTCCCGAATACCGGTCTGGTGCGATAACCACTACTCTACCGGCGGGGCTATATTTCCCCTCCACTTTCTGGGTATTTATGTTAGATATTTTTGTTTCCTGCGCTAGGGGGTGGTGGCCAGCGCCACTCTGACTACTCGGGGTGAAGGGGACCTACTTTTTAACCCCCGGGCGGTAACTCGAGTGTCTACGACATGTCGAGAGTGGTCGACCAGCGTTGAACCCTCTTAAGATCCCTATGGCACCAAGACTGCCAGAACAGAGGCCGTCGCTATGCATGTAGCGAATCAGAATAGGAAATGAGGGGCTCGTTATAAGTAAGACAGAAATAAGGGTTGGCAGTCAAGAAAACCTCGGAAAGCAAAGGGGAGGATGTGGTAGGTCGGATCCCACCTGGCGGGCATTTTTTCTCCACTTTCTTTCTTTCCAAATTCTTTATCTGTTTCAATTACCTACCACATCCTCCCCTTTGCTTTCCGAGGTTTTCTTGACTGCCAACCCTTATTTCTATATATATATATATATATATATATATATATATATATATATATATATATATATATATATATATATATATATATATATATATATATATATATATATATATATATATATATATATATATTATAGTGGGGTTTATTGACAGGACGTTTGACGTTGTAGCGATGTCTGACTGCCGTGAAGTCCAAACGGGTCAGAGCGAGCCCTCGGCGGGTCTCAGAAGCAGTCTCGCGCACAGCACTCTCGGTGGGGCTGCCAGTCCCAGATCCCGGCACATACCCGCTTGTGGCGGATTGTCCCATATTCGAGCTCATACCCGCTTTGGGGGACTTGTCCCGATACTACGCACATACCCATTTAAGGAAGTGCCCTTGCTGCTCGTAGTATCTTCATTACAATCACCCCCCGGCAAAGAGACACGCCATCCTGGCGGCTCAGGGCGATGCGACAACGAGGGGGTCATAGTACGGCTCGAGGCGCTGTACGTGAACTGTTTTGCGCCCATGGCGACGAAGATCGATCGTGGTTCAACGACGTAATTCACGGGGGACGTTTTATCGATAACTCGGTAGGGTCCGTGGTATTTAGCTTGGAGTTTCGGTGAAAGACCGGGTGTCTTGGACGGAATCCACAGCCACACTAGGGATCCGGTTGCATAGGAAGGGGAGGTGGCTGAAACGTCATGACGAGATTTTTGGCGCCCTTGTTCCGCAGCGGTGAAGGATCGAGCCAGTTGACGGCACTGTTCGGCATGCCTAGCTATCTCAGAAACGGGCCTGCACTCGGAGTCGTCGGGACGGCAGGGCAGGATGGTGTCCAGGGAGCCGGAAGGCTCACGCCCATAGAGTAGAAAGAATGGCGAGATGCCCGTCGTAGTCTGCGTCGCCGTATTATACGCATACGTGACAAACGGCAGAACCAAGTCCCAGTTTGAATGGTCCGAAGAGACATACATCGAAAGCATGTCGCCAAGCGTGCAGTTAAATCTTTCGGTCAACCCATTGGCTTGCGGGTGATACGCTGTAGTTTTTCTATGAACGACTTGGCACTGGGTCAGCAGGGCTTGTACAACGTCGGACAAAAAGACGCGTCCTCTGTCGCTCAAGAGCTCCTTGGGCGCGCCTTGGCGCAAAATAAACCTCTGCAGGAGGAATTCTGACACTTCACGCGCCGTGACGGCGGGGAGTGCGGCTGTTTCCGCATACCGGGTAAGGTGATCCACTGCAACGATGATCGAACGGTTTCCTGCGGTTGTGCTCGGGAGGGGCCCGTAGATGTCGATCCCAACGCGATCGAAAGGGCGCGCAGGGCATGGTAGTGGCTGTAAAGGTCCTGTAGGATGTTGCAGCGGAGACTTGCCGCGCTGGCATTCCAGACACGAGCGGATGTACTTCGTAACAAACGTGTACATTCCGCGCCAGTAGTAACGTATGCGCAGACGCTGATATGTCCTGAGGACGCCAGCGTGGGCGCATTGCGCGTCAGCGTGGTAGGATGAACAGATATCAGAACGCAAGGATGCACGACAACAGCAATGTACTCACCATTATTGTTCATTGCGCAGTTCACTGGATTCCTCACGGCATGCAGCTGGGTCACCCCCTCTGAGACTGCGCACTCGTGTACCTCGACGCACATTTGTTGTGTGGCGGCTGCGGACTTCCTCTGCCAGCCATCCGAATGCATCCCGATAGCCTTATCGTCGATGAACAGAACCGGCCTGGTCCCCCCGGTTTTCTACCAAGATACCTTCGTTCGCAGCATCTCAGCCTCAACGTCACCGCTTCCTTCCTTGGCGGAGCACATAAAAGGGCACCCCGGAGGCCACGCCAGTGGGCATGGATGCACGACAACAGCAATGTACTCACCATTATTGTTCATTGCGCAGGTTAGTCCCCTTTCCATCCCACCTTGTAAATGATTCAGGTCGGATGACCGCTGCATAGTCGTGCTTCCATGCCCTGAAGCCTTGGTTGATTAATTGTGGGGTTTAACGCGCCGACGCAACGCAGGCGATGAGGCGCGCCGTAGTGGAGGGCTCCGGATTAATTTTGACCACCTGGGGATCTTTAACGTGCGCCGAAATCTCGTACACACGGGCGTTTTTGCTTTTCGCCTCCATCAGAAAAGCGGCCGCCGCGGCCGGGAATCGAACCCGCGACCTCGTGCTCAGCAGCCCTGAAGCCTTGCTTGATCCATTCTGTGCTTTATGTTTGCTATTATGTGGTGACGTTGAGGTAAACCCGGGGCCCAATGATGAAATACTGCGATTAGTGAAGGAAACTAATGAGCGCTGCATTAGAATTGAGACTAACCAAACCAACTTGTCTAAGGCAGTCGATGAACTTAAAGCAGCTCATAATTCGTTCGCTGCTTCTGTTTCTGCCATCAGTACCCGCCTCGAAGCCGTTGAGAAGCGGGCTACTACTCTTGAAGGTTGTCAGCGTGACATGGCTTCTTTAGGCCAAACTGATTGCCTCCTTAATGAAATAATCACTCTACGAGCAAGGCTTGACGACGCCGAGGACCGCTCGCGGCGCAACAATCTTCTGTTTTTCGGTTTCTCAGACAATCCTAAGGAAAGTTGGCAAGAATAAGAACAGCGGATTGTGTCGTTTGCCTCTCAAAAACTAAACTTAGAAATCGCCGCAGAAAATATTGAGCGCGCTCACAGGATAGGTCTATATGCTCCAAATAAGCAGAGACCTATTGTGGTAAAATTTGCTTCTTACAAAACAAAAGAGTTGGTGCAGTAAAAGCGGTCGTTGCTGGACGATACCGACTTTTACATCAGAGATGACCTTTCACTAGCAACACGAACTGCCCGCAAGAAATTGCTTGAGTACGGCAAAGGTCTTAATACCTCTTACAAACTGCGCCACAATAGGCTCTCTGTTGGTGATAAGAACTACGTGTACAACGCTAGCGCTGACTGTGTGCATGAAATTAAGGCGACACCCTCTGCCTCTGCACCTGCTGTATCATCCCCACGGTCGACGCGTTCAGGACGGGTGTATGGACAGCCGAGCGGCAGAGCTAGGGGTGCGCGAGGGGTAGTGGTCCTCAACATGAGAATAAAGCGTCCGTCCTCTACACGAACATTCGTAGCCTGTACATTAAAAAGGAAAGCCTTAGCCCTTTAATAAATACTCCGAGGCTGATATCGTTGCACTTACCGAGACATGGCTGTCAAGTAAAATAGCATCGACTGAGCTATTTCAGTGCAACAAAAAGTACGTGGTGTATAGACGTGACCGTGGTTGCAAAATCGGTGGTGGTGTTTTAATTGCTGTTAGTGACCATTTGGAGTCTTTTCTAATCATGCTTCATTCTAATCTAGAGATTCTTTGGTGTTGCATAACTTACAATTTCGAAAAATTCATATTTGGCGTTTGTTATCGGTCCCCCTCTAGTGCTGGTGGTTTTTACGAGAATCTTCACGATTGCTTGAGCCAGATTGCAGTGCGTTATCCGGGTGTGCCACTTTTCCTTGTCGGTGACTTTAATTTTTCAACAATCAAATGGGCGCATGCGTGTCCTTTTGCCAATCCTGCCTCTGCCGAGGCTGCGTGTTTTCTTAATGTCTGTTCCGAATTTAGTTTATCAAAGCTAGTCTGTCAACCAACACGTGTCACGCCTACAACATCTTCTTTGCTTGACTTAATTCAGACGTCATCCTCTAACACCGCTTCTCCCATTACGCATGTGCCTGGGTTAAGTGACCACGACGTGCCTCACTTTACTTTTTCCCTTCCTCCCAGTAGAAAACCTAAGCGGCTAAAACTAATCAGAGATTATAACAGAGCTAACTTCAAGGCTATAAACTCTGAACTTTGCGCCTTTATGGATACTTTGCTGCCATCTGGCATGGAACAAAGCAATGAAGACTTATGGTCCTCTTACAGATGTAAGGTTTTAGACTTAATTAATAAATACATACCTTTGAGGAATGTGTACAGCAACTCTAATGCTGCCTGGTATACGCGGTATCTTAAAAGACTATCCAATATTGTATTTCATTTATACCAAATCTATTGACGAGAGTTACTTGCCCAGGGAATGGAAGACCGGCAGGGTGGTTCCACTCTACAAGTCAGGTGACGCGCATAACCCCTCAAACTACCGTCCCATATCCATTACTTCCGTTCCTTGTAAAGTCCTCGAACACATAATTCTCACTCATTTGGTTAACTTTCTTGAGTCCAATCAGTTTTTTCATAATTCCCAACATGGTTTCAGGAAAAACTTTTCTTGTGAAACTCAACTTATTACGTTTACCAATGACTTGCATGCATTTCTTGACTCCTCTTTTGTAACTGACTGTGTCTTTCTGGATTTTTCCAAAGCGTTTGATAAAGTTATTCATCACCTTCTATTGAAATTACGTAATTTGAAAATTGATCCCCAAGTCTTACAATGAATAGAAGTATTTCTTTCTAACCGAACTCAGTTTCTCTGCTAATCAAACTAACTCTCCTGAGGTACCTGTGCGCTCAGGTGTACCTCAGGGCTCTGTGCTAGGACCCTTACTTTTTTTGATATACATTAACGACCTGCCTAGTAATATTTCTTCTTCTATTTGCCTTTTTGCTGATGACTGTGTGCTTTATCGTAACATTACTAGTTCCTCTGACGTTGAATGTGTGCAGTCTGACCTGAATAAAATTTATACTTGGTGCAAACTTTGGCATATGGAGCTTAACATAACTAAATGTAAAGTGATGAGGATATCCCGTAATCAATTAACTTGTCCTGGTTATTTTCTAAACAGTACCCCATTAGAGTCCGTAGTCGAATATAAATACCTTGGTGTGCACATAACTAACAACCTCTCCTGGTGTCGACATATTGATCTTATAACATCTAAGGCTAACCGCATGCTTGGATACTTAAAGCGAAATTTTTCCTTAGCCCCTTCTTCTCTCAAAAAACAGTTATATGTTACTTATGTGCGCCCCATACTAGAGTATGCTTCGTCAACTTGGGATCCTGGATATACTAATCTAACTAACCAACTTGAAGCTGTACAAAACCGTTCTGTAAGATTCATACTTTCTAACTATCATTGTACAGCCAGTGTAATTACTATGAAATCCAGTCTGAACTTAACTCCTCTCGCTACACGCAGAAAACTGTCCCGTCTGTGCCTATTCCAGAAAGTGTATCATAATAACCATGTACTCAAATCAAGCTGGATACAACCCGCACGTTTCATATCTGAACTTCTTGACCATCGTCACAAAGTTCATATCCCTCATCAAAACACTGTCACCTACACTCATTCGTTTTTGCCGAAAACGTGCCGAACCACCTGCCTGCTTCATTAGCTTGCATTACTAACCCTAACCATTTCCGGGAAGCATTGTCAAGTTCTGGTTTCCTGTGAATTTTTTTTCCCAATACTTTCTAGTAAGGAGTGCTTTTTTGTTTTTCGGTTGTTTATTGTTTCTTTTTTTTCCTCTTCTTAGTGTATTGTGTGCTTGTGTTGATCCGCCATTACTGTGTTCTTTTACGGCGACTGATGTGCGCTTACCATTTGCTTTTATTTTTGCCCCTAGTGTGATTTCGTTTATGGCTGCGGTTATTGCATTTGCTTTACCAGTTTCTTCAACATTGTTTTTTTTGTGTGTACAATCCTTAAACTTTTGTCGCGTGCTTTTGACGTCTTTTTTTTTTGCTTCTATGTAAGCCCCTCCCCTCTACAATGCTTGTATGCCCTGAGGGTAAAATAAATAAATAAATAAATAAAAATGACATAAAATAACTAGCCACCATTTGCGGCCGTCTGCGAAATAGTTGCGCCGATATAGGAGTTCGTCACGAACGGCGCAGTGCGAAGCCTGGCGACGCAATGTACGGGACGCCGAAACAGTGGACGGACTCGACAGGTATTGCAGTATGGACGCAATCCAGGGGTCTTTCCGCTACTCTGCAGCCATGTCGTGGATTTCAAGTGACGCCAGGGCACAGTCGATCGAGGACATGCAGGCATTTTCTGACTCCAGGGGACATCTAGAAAGGGCATCGGCGTCCGTATGATTGCGTCCGGACCGATACACAACGCGAATGTCATTTTCTTGGAGGCGAAGAGCCCAACCGCTTAGTCGGCCGGACGGGTCTTTTAGTGACGACAGCCAACACAACGCGTGATGGTCCGTGACCACGTTAAACGGGCGTCCATACAGGTAAGGTCGGAACTTGGGAATCGCCCAAACGATCGCCAAACATTCTTTTTCGGTGACCGAGTAATTTCCCTCCGCCTTGAGTACGGCTGGCAGAGGCAACTACGTACTCCTGGACGCCTTCTTTGCGTTGAGCCAGTACAGCGCCAAGACCGACACCACTGGCATCAGTGTGTACCTCAGTTGGTAGGAGGGGGTCGAAATGGCGTAGTATTGGGGACGATGTAAGCAAGCGCCGTAAAGACACAAAAGCTTCCGCGCAGGCAGGCGACCAGTCGACAGGTTCTTTACTGGGTCCATTGAGAAGCTTTGTCAAAGGTTCGATGATGGTGGCGAAGTTCCGGACAAACCGGCGAAAATAGGAACATAATCCGACGAAACTTCGGAGGTATTTCATCGTGGCGGGTTTCGGAAATTGGGCGACGGCGCGAAGCTTCTCCGAGTCGGGAAGGATGCCATCTTTTGAGACGACATGACCCAAAATGGTTAGTTTGCGAGCAGCAAAGCGGCATTTCTTCAAGTTCAGCTGTAATCCAGCAGACGTGAGGCACGTCAAGACCTGTTCTAAGCGCTCAAGGTGAGTGGTAAAATCGGGCGAAAACACGAAAATATCGTCTAAGTAACAAAGGCATGTTTTCCACTTGAGGCCTCGAAGAACACTGTCCATCATTCTCTCAAATGTTGCGGGCGCATTGCAAAGCCCGAAAGGCATGACGTTAAATTCGTAAAGTCCATCAGGTGTCACGAAGGCAGTTTTTGAGCGGTCAGGTTCGGCCATGGGAACTTGCCAGTAACCTGAACGTAGATCGAGAGAAGAGAAGAATTCAGCGCCTTGCAGGCAATCAAGAGTGTCATCGATACGAGGTAGTGGGTAGACGTCTTTGCGGGTGATTTTGTTCAGACGACTATAATCGACGCAGAAGCGGATGGACCCATCTTTCTTCGTGACAAGCACGACGGGCGAGGCCCAGGGGCTTGAAGAGGGTCGAATGACGTTGCGCGTGAGCATGTCAGCGACGTGTTCGTCAATCACGCACCGTTCCGCAGGTGAAACACGATAAGGTCGCTGCCGCAGTGGGGCGTGGGATCCGGTGTCGATTTCGTGGGCAACTGTCGACGTGCGGCCCAAGGTGTTCTGATGACAGTCGAAGGATTGACGGAAGCGATCGAGAATGGCGAGGATTTTGTCCCGTTGTGCTGGGGTGAGATCGCCATCGAGGGATCGTTGAAAAACATCGGGTCTTCCTTGGGATGAGGGCTGAGGACATTCACAGAAAACGGGGATGCTTCCTGCGGGACGGCCACGATCAGCATGGGGTCGAGAGCTTCCACGTATCCGATACATTCCCCACGATATAATGTTGATGGGCAAGACGATGGGTTGCTGACAAGCATAACACTAGACCCAGATTGGACGTCGAGGACAGCAGCGGGCAAAGGAAAGCATTTCCGAGACGAAAATACACTCGATGGCGTGAAAACAACAGGGGAATCCGGGGTGACGTCACAAGAAACAGGCACAAGCACGGAGGAATTGGGCGGGAGAGACGTGTCGTCTATCACGATTAACCTGACGGACGGTTCGATGGCGGTTCGCATGACGGAAATAGTTCGACCTGAGCACGAGCACAATCAATGATGGCGTGATGACGTGATAGGAAGTCCCACCCGAGGATGATGTCGTGCGAACATGAAGGAAGGACAATGAACTCGATGACGTATGTGATGTCTTGTATCGCTACATGAGCGGTGCAAATGGCTAGCGGTTTAACCTCTTGCGCGCTTGCGGTTCGGAGAGTAAGGTCGGAGAGTGGCGTTGTCACTTTTCGCAATGAGCGGCAGACTTAAGACGGACACAGCGGCACCAGTATCGAAAAGCGCCAACGCGGCTACACCTTCAACGGTCAGTTCAATAACAGTGGCGGGTGAGAAACGAGGACTTCGGCATTTAGACGCCGTTGCAGTTCTTGCCTCGGGAACTGCAGCTGTCAGTTTCCCTCGGCGGTTGGATTCTGGCGAGGGCGCATGGGGGAAAGGGAACGGGTACGCGGGGACGAGGAGCGGCGGCGTGGAAAGGGTTGCTGTTCCGCAGGGTACGAAATCGGTGTCGGGCCCGTGTCAACACGAGCGAAGTACTGCTGCGGTCCATAGGCGGGCGCTTGATACGGGGCGTCGTTAGAACACGATGGCCGCCGGCGGCACAACCGGGCCATGTGTCCTGGAGTACAACACGCGTAGCAGATCGGGCGGTTGTCGGGAGTGCGCCAGGGATTCGGTGTTTGGGCTGGCGGTTGGTTATACGCTATCATTCGCAGATCTGCCGTACGGTAGTAAGGCTGAAAAGCGCCTGGTTGCAGCTGTCGGACGACTGCAGCGTAATTCAGCGGTAGCGTTGCCGGAGAGGCGAGAGGGGAAGCCACCGGTGGCGCAAGGGGCGACGCCAGCACTGGGGTTCCAGAGGTGCCGCTACTGGTTGCGCGAAGGGCACCGTCGATGTAGAAGCAAACGGTGCAGTTACAGCGGAAGTCACGGAAGCGGGCACAGGCGGCGGTTGGCCGATTGAAGGAAGCGTCTCGAGAGGCAACCTTTTGTCGGACTAGGCGGCGCACAGTCGGAGGCAGTGGAACCGCAGACACAAGAGCACTGGGGAGCAGGGAAAGCTGCCGGGTAACTTCTTCCCGCACGAACTGCTCGATGTGGGGCAAGAGGCACGAAAGGTCAGGAGGCAAGGTTAAGGATGATAGCGATCCTCGGGAGAAGTCGTCATTCGGCGACGGACGCTGGCCTGTGAAAACGCGCTGCTTTCGCAGTTCGTCGTAACTCAGGCACAAATTCGTGACTTCGCTCACAGCCTGCGGGTTCTTTCCCAGCAGCATCAGGAATGCATAGTCTTTAATGCCCTTTAGAATGTGTTTGATTTTATCGCACTCGGGCATCGCAGGATTCACTCGCCTGCATAGGTCCACGACGTCCTCTATATAGCTCGTGTACGCCTCGTTCTCTTCCTGGGCTCGCGTGCGTAGGCGTTGTTCAGCTTGAACCTTTCGCACAGCAGGCCGAGCGAATGCTGCCACGAATCGGGTCTTGAAATCCGTATAAGTGCGCGTATCAGTTGTATTGTTACGGAACCACAACCTTGCGACTTTGTCCAGATACAAATCGACGTTGTTCAGCTTCATGGCGTCATCCCATTTATTATGAACGCTCACCCTTTCGTAGGAAGTCAACCAGTCCTCTGCGTCGGTATCATCCTGGCCGGTGAAGTGGGTAGGTTCTCGTTGGAGCAGAACACCGGAGCACATGATGGGTGTGGGCTGCGGCGACGCCATTTCCTGGTCGATTCCTCCGGGTGCGGGTGTAAGCACTCGCTTGCTGCGTAATTCCAGGTTGGGGACGTTGTAAAGTGTAGGACCTCCACCAAAATATAGTGGGGTTTATTGACAGGACGTTGTAGCGAGGTCTTACTGCCGTGAAGTTTAAACGGGTCAGAGCGAGCTATCTGGGCGGGTCTCAGAAGCAGTCTCGCGCACAGCACTCTCGGTGCGGCTGCCAGTCCCAGATCCAGGCACATACCCGCTTGTGGCCTACGTTTCAGCAAAGAGAACTTGCATTCCTCAGGGCATATATATATATATAGATATATATGTATGTGTATATATATATATATATATATATATATATATATATATATATATATATATATATATATATATATATATATATATATATATATATATATATATATATATATATATATATATCTTGTAAGAAGACAGGACGCTTCTCTCAGGGAGGCAGCAGAGCGAACGGTTCCGTCCTTTACTTGCCAAATCGCAATTCCACATACGCGCGACTTGAGATGATGATTATGTACAAATCATGATTGTAATGGTTATGGACAGGTGAGGGGTTGACCACACCGGTAGACGGGGGACGGGCACGGTGTGGGCCAGTTCACAGGTGCACAAGTAAGCGCTCACAATATATATATATATATATATATATATATATATATATATATATATATATATATATATATATACACACAGAAAGATAAGTCGGCAGTCTACAACGCCAAAGGAGGCATAGGGGTGTGGTTAGGCTCTTTTGTTTTTTTTTTGGTTCGGGTAATGAAGTTAATATTTTTTTAATTATACGGAAGAAAGAAAGAAAGAAAAACACGCGCCCAGAGTGGGGACCGAACCCACGCCTTTCGATTAGATCTCGAATGCCTTACCAATTCGGCTATCTGGGCGACTGTGTTCTCCTTCACTTTCTGGGCTATTTATATTTACTAGAAGTGTATCTGACGCTTGAGGGTGGTAGCCAGCGCCACTCAGACTATATATATATATATATATATATATATATATATATATATATATATATATATATATATATATATATATATATATATATATATATATATATATATATATATATATATATATATATATATATATAAAGGAACGCCTTCGCTAAGAAGAGGGGAGAATGCGGTAGGTCATTGAAACAGATGAAGAATTTTGAAATTTTGAAAGACAAACTGAAAGTGGGGAAAAAATGCCCGCGGGAGTGATCCGAACCCGCCACCTCCAGAATACGCGTCTGATACGATGAGGACTATGCTATCGGCGGAGCTGTGCCCCCCTCCACCTTCTCGGGTATTTATGTTAAGGTGTTTTGCTTTCTGCGCTTGGGGGTGCTTTTTTCAGCGAGCCCCTCATTTCCCATTCTGATTCGCTACATGCATATGGAGGGCCTCTGTTCTGGCAGTCTTGGTGCCATAAGTGGCTTAAGAGGGGTCAACGCTGGTCGACCACTCTCGACATGTCCTAGACACTTGAGTCATGGCTCTGTGGTTAAAAAGGAGATCCCCTTTACCCCGAAAAGTCCGAGTTGCGCTTGCTACCACCCCCAAGCGCAGAAAACAAGATACCTTAACATAAATACCCGAGGAGGTGGAGGGGGGCGCAGCCAAACAGCCAGTTTGCGCAACATTGCGCTCCCCCTCATCACAGATCGCCTTAATGAATGCGACGATTAGGGCCTGCTGCCGGTAGTCGATTATAGAGAGTTATAGAGGAGCGGAAAACCGGTCCCGGTACGGTACCTGGTACGCCTGCGCATGCACAGAGCCAGTTTTTTTCCCCTCCGCGCAGGCGCAGTTGCGCCGGTCGCTTTCCGGGTACCGTACCGAACCGGTTCTCCGCTCCACTATAGCTCTCGCATCCCGAATCCCGCAGCTGCATGTAGTGTGTGCGTGCACGCGTGAGGCGATGGGGGAGGGGCTCGGCGTTCTCGAATTACGCACTCAGGTAACTTGCTTTGCCGTGCCGACAGCACGGACACTTCGTATGCGCATTCTCCGCCAACGCGAGTCGCGTATACGTCAACTGTAACATATAATGGATTCCTGTTCTAACGAGCCGGAAATCTTTGCAATTTTGTTTTTGCAAATCATAAGCCTTTTTTTCAAACGGTTACAGATTTGGCTACTATAATTTTTCAATTAAGGATGGTGTGTCGTGCAGGGATCCTCGCAGGCTAGGTAAAACTTGGGCAAGTATACTAATCAACCCGAAACACAGATCAAGGTCGTCACTGGCCGAAGATGACGCAGGCGCTTAATGGCTCCAGGCCGCAATCCGGTGGGTGGGCGTGGGGGACAGGATTCCCTTTTCCTCTTCCTACTTTCAGTCAGTTTTGAGCAAAATAAAGTCGTCCTCCTCTTCCTCCTCTTCTTCGTGTCCTCCTCCTCCTCATAACCATCATCGTCAAGCTACCATCTTGGGAAGACTGATCCCACCAACACGTTTTCGCGCGTGTTGGGACTTATTTGTTCGTTGTTTCACTTTTCGATATGCCAAGAAGACCTCAAAACCGCCGGTGATGGTTTCAATTATACGTAGCCGAAACTGCATTCATCTGCATTCATCTGCATTCAACTGCATTACGGACTTAAGGGAAAGCTAGGGCCACTGCCACTAAAAGAAAATATTGATCATATTTGTTTCATTTCTGTCGTTCTTCTTTAAAATGTGAAGTGATTATTTTCTATATGTCACACTTTCGCTTTCTCCCCTTAAAGGGACACTGAAGTGAATTTGTCAAGTTCCCGTTTTTGCTTGCACTGCGTAGACTGGCTCAAATTACCACACTTTTCATCGTTTATCCGGTTTACAAGTCGGTAATTATTTTATAAAGCGGGAAAGAAGAAAAACTACCATGCGCGGTCTCTGGCGGCCGCACCAACTAAAGGCTGTGACGACAGCAGGAGAGGCACCTTGATTGGACGATGTCCAAGGTTAGCATTCAAACAAGTTTCGGTTTCGGTTCTGTAAAACAACGTGCTTGACATCCGACGGCATTGTTGGATGAGCATTCTCGATATCTCAGTAATCGTCGTCGCCCTCCGCGTCACCGCATACGCTCAAATGCATTGCGCTTTTCCCGCATATTCGGAGCTTGTCTCACTCATGCCTGTATCGTAAAAAGAATGTTCGCACGAGGCCAAGGGTCTGCTGATTCTGGCCTAAGCCCACTGCCCGCAAGCAGACCGTGCTTATGGCAACAGCACGCCAACGAGAACTCGCTAGCGCGTCACTGTCAGTGTGCGCGCGTTCTGCGAACTCGGCCGTGGAGCAGTGAACGTTAGGGCTGAAAACGGTGAACTTAGTTTACAAAACATCGACCGCAAATGAAGAAATCAACGCACACATAAAAAAGCATGTACCCTGGGGGATTCGACTTCCAAAAAAAAAAAAAGAACAATCCTAGCACTTCAGACCACTCGGCCACGAGCCTGCCGAGCGCTGCTATATACGGTATATAATGTACACCCAGTTTACACTTTTATTTAGTTTTAACATTTCAAGTACCTTAGGTGACTATTTGTTGTATAGTGCTCGTGCAGTAAGCGTCCCCCAAACTTCCGCAATATCTCACGTCTAGCAATTGCATTTCTTAGACGGAAAAGCGTTCACAGATGTGTGGTCGTGCTGCTGACCGCCGTGCTTGTTCACCCAGCGCAACAAAGTGCTTCCTACTCCTAGTTTTGCGCTGTACGGTAAAAGTTTCAGTTGATTTTCTTTCCTTAGTACCTATATTGACTTCGCTGACTCTTCTCCCGCCTTCGGGTGGCCTTAGATTTTCCTACTAGCGTACCAGTCAGCGAAGCGTCACATGTGCACTTGTGCGGCGCTTGTGCGGAGCTACCCGGACTCGGAGCTTGATACAGTGCACAAACTAACAAAGTAAAGAAAGACATTCACAAACCTGTTGTGGCTTAGTTTCAACTGAGCGAGCGAATTGCGACGACCAGTTGGCGGCCGCTAAACGCTGGGCCGACTGACTCTGTCCGAAGGTCGGCGAGCCATGCGCAGCCAATTGCCAGCTCATCTCCTCCTGACGTCACACGAAAACGCCACAGAAAATGGGCGAGGGTGCAGAGAGGAGGACACCATTTTCGAATTGATTTTTCTACTAAATAAATTCGCGTAAACGCACTCGGAGTTGTCGAAAGATCGCCTATGGACTCCGGACTACAATTTGCGCTAGTAATCCCGCAATGTTTACAAATCACTTCAGTGCCCCTTTAAGGTCCAACTGCTGCTTTTTTTTCTTCAGTCTGCATCCTCTGAAATGAAATTCTGCGTGTGTCGATCTCTCATCTCGGCTATCTCGTCGATCTCTGAACGTAAATGCGTAGAACGGCTGGTACGCGCAGCATTTGGAAATCTAGCCATGACCTCCGTCTATTGAAGAATTTTGTTTGCAGAGCGCAGACTATCCGCTTAGCTTTCGCGGGCAATGAAGGACTTACGAATTGTTATCATTAATAGCTGTGACTGAAGACGGAATAAAAAATAGAGGAAATCAAGTGTTTAACCAAACTGCACCGCTTTAAAAAGTTCGACATTCGGGTCGGTAACTATTTTTGTTATATGTATGTATTACCCAGGACAGATAACCTAATTACGCTATCATCAAACGCCACTTTTTGGTTTTGAGGAGCCAAAAGTCGGCGCATAGAAATGGAGATAACTTTGTTAGTTTGTTTTCGCCCTTTATTCCAGCTTTACTGCGCGTAACACGTGTTCAGTTTGCGCAACGAGAGCGGAAAACCGCCTGAGAAGGAGGGGCGTCCGTCGCGCACGCGATGACTCACCGCGTCCAAAGTTCGTGCCGGGGGCCCTATTTCGAGAAGGCTCCCCGCCGCACAGAATAGACAGCGTGGAGCGAGGATCTGTTGCCGCTGGAAACAATACTACTCTGCTGAGGGTTAACTTCGTAAACGAACCAGCGGTAGGAAAAAAGTGGAGTTAAATGAAGTAACGGAAGCGCACCGCAAAGAACCGTGAAATACGGCTGCACCGATCGCTTTGGCGCTACGAATACACACGAAGGTACGTCCCAAAGAGGCGAGTGGCGAGTGCGCATGTGCGGTACGCAATGCGGGACTACTCGCGCAACGGCTTGGAGCGTATTCGTTGTGCGTAACAGTCGGCGTATGCTTGCCGCTCTCGCGAGATCTCGGCGCGGCGAGAGAGAGAGAAAGGCAGGGAGAGAGAGAAAGAGAGAGTGCGGAGAGAGCGAAAGAGATAGAGAGAAAGGAAGAAACAGAAAGAGAGAGCTGGAGAGTGAGAAATACAACGAAAGAGAGTAAGGGAGATACAGAGAGAGGCTGAGGGAAAGAGAGAGAGGACAGAAAGAGACAGATACAGAGAAAGAGGGAGGGAGAGAGAAAGAGAGGGGGAGAGGCTGGAGAAAAAGGGAGAAATAGAGAGCGAGAGAGAAAGAGAGATAGTGACTAGGACACACAGAAAGGATAAAATAGAGGGAGAAAGAGCAGAGAGAAAGGTGGAAAGGGCGAGGGAGGTAGAGGGAGAGAAGGAAAGAGAGCGGGAGAGAAAGAGGAAGGGTGAACTACAGAGAGGGAGAGAAAGAGAGAGGGAGGAGAGGACAGATAGCAGGAGAGAGATACAGGTAAAAAAAGAGAGAGAGGGGAGAAAGAGAGTAATAGAGAAGGGGAGAGAGAGTGGGAGAGAGGGAGAGACAGAGAGTGGGAAGGACAGAGAGAGTAATACGTGAAAGAGAGTGAGGGAGAGCAAACGGAGAGACAGCGGGGGACATAGAGAACGGGAATGATACAGAGAAAGAGAGAGTGGGGAGGTGGAACACAATTTATTGGCCTTTAGAAGAGGAGGCGGTTGGGGAGAGGAGGCCAGGACTTTCGGCTCAGGGGAATTCGAGTGCCATGAACGCCGCCTCTGCTCTGCCGACCAATAGGAGCTGGTCCTCGAGGGACGCGTGCTGTCCAGGATAAGCCTCGAAAGCCTCCAGTCCAGTCCATGATAAGCCTCCAAGAGAGAGGGGGAGAGAGAAGATAGAGGGGAGAGAAAAAGACAGAGGGGAGAGAGTTCGAGAGAAGGGGAGAGAGAAAAAGAGAGAGCGGGAGAGAGAAAAAGAGGGATACAAAGAAAGAGAGAGAGAGATCAAACTTCGCTCAGTCGGAGCCGCGGAGTTGTGGCGCCGCCATTTTGACAGGAAAAAGCTGTCAAAATGGCAGCTGGTGTGGCGGGAGAACGCGAGAGATGACCGGGCTCATCTCCAGAGCCTGACTCATTAAATGACCACAAAAAGAGACGAAGAAATTTAGACGACGACTCAATAGTCGACATCACCGTTTACTTCAGCTACTACTCCAAAAGGGGGCGCACTACCGCATTCCACGACTGCCCTGGATGCCTTTCAAGCGGAACGCGTCGCGCCGAGCGAACGCATTTTCTGACGCGATATGGTAATGACACCTATTGCTTACCGGCCGACTTCTGGCGATGAAAACGTGGTAAAAAAAATAGGCCCCTAATCGACCACGCCGAAGCTCGTTTGGGCCGCATTCGTGCGCGTGGATCAGCCCCAGGCGAAAATTAGTCCCGTCCATGGAAGGAGTGCCTCAGTTGAGTCCCGGGGGTGCCGCCAATAAAAAGCCATATAGGAGTTCGCCGGAGGGCTGCAGGGTACGCTCCCAGTACTGAGGCCCGGAGGAAAAGCAAGAAAAGGGAAAAACGTTACGAGCGTGCATCTCAAAAAAAGTTCGCCAGGAAACGCAAAGAGGAGCTGTAGCTCTCTACGGTGCGTGTGGTTAATTAAATGACTTTTGCGCCCGAATCCCCAAAGTTTAAGTAAAAACTACACTGTGGACGACGCTTCGGAGCACCATATTAATTCCGGTTTGGGGGGTTCAACGCGCTGGAGCTACGCCTGGACTATTACGCGAGCCGTAGGGAGAAACTCCGGATTAATTTTGACCTCGGGGGGGATCCTTAACGCGCGCCGAAATATCGACACACCGGCTTTTTCGCTTTTCACCTCCACCAGGGAAGCAGCCACTGAGGCCGAGATCGAACCTGCGTCCTTGGTCCCAGCAGCCCAACGCCATGGCCACTGAGCCACCTCGGCGGGTAGCGCTATATTAAATGGCCGTTGCAATACGTTTTTCAACTTTTTAACAACAGAGCTGTTTAAGCTTGAGCTTGGTCCCGTGGCGTTCACAAAAAAAATGCAAAGAAAAACAACAAACGCACGTGGGCTTGCGCCTCGTGAGGAGCGCCCGGTGTCGTCCATCTCGACCGCCGAGAACATTTTAAAAGTAACTACAGCGCGAATATGAAAAAGGACACACAAATGCGACGGAACGAGCGCTGCCCGTTTATAGTCCCACTGCACCTATTTTTGAAATGAATTACCAACTCGCTCAACAGTACACCTTGTTAAAGGGGTACTGACACCAATTCTCGGCGTTAATATTATTGCACAGTTAGCTGCCTTTATTCAACAGAATGCCCTGGCTGAAATATGAGCTGCCTGCGACGCGAAGAACATACTTAATTGGATGTCACTTATCGCGACGACGGCACAGCACGCGGAGCGGCTCTCAGCAAATGCACATCAGCGTTACATCATCCCGAGGTTACATCATCCCGGCCAGCACTCGTCAAAAACTCATGACGCCCCTTCATGCCCGCGGCCTCGCGAGTGGAGACTGGGTGCTGGCGCATTCCCAAATCGTTGCACACAGCCAGAGCTACAGGCATACAAAGGCACTATTGCAAAAATAAGGTTCCACAGACGGGAATTGAAGCGATAATTTAGCCTGGAATCACAATAAAAGTCGCCATCAGGACTTTTATTGAAAGCGGTCATCGAATTTCCGCCGCAATGGTAGGCAGAGCACCTGCAGGCAGCCGAGCCGTTCAGCTCCGGTGGCGGCGCGGTCGAAACAACGCCCCCACCGGCGGTCGCAGTGTTTTGACGTCCGCACAAAGCGGTGAGGTCATACCGGGATTCTGTCATTCGCGCCTGTCGGGCTGAAAGCGCGGGAAATTGAAACAATCGATTTTCAGGCCGTTCATTGTGATTGATTATCGCGCGCTCAAGTACTTAAAGTGCTGTTTCGGATTTGCCAGACAATTAAGCATCGATAAAAGCAATAAAAAGGGACTGCAAAATTTTCCTGTCGGTACTCCTTTAAGCTTCGAGAACAGTCTGCCAGTATTCGTGGCGTGATATCTCACGGGCCATTCTCATCACTAGTTCACGTGCATTCGCGCCCTGTGTGGGCAGAGAGAAAGAAACACTTTATTGAGCGTTCTGTGGTCTAAGGGTCTGTAGTGGCCCCCAGTCTGAGCCGAGTGGCGACTTCGCTAGCTCTGTTGACCACAGCGGTTTGCACCTCTCGGCCTGAGCTCCCCAGCTCCTTCTCCCACGGTTCTTCACAAGTAATTGAAGGAAATTGATGTTTAGGACATCTATACAGGATGTGAGGAAGGGTGGCGAGGGCAACGCATGCAGGGCATTCTGGGGAGGGGTATAAATTAGGATGGATAAGGCTCAGTTTTGCGGGGTTAGGAAAGGAGTTCGTCTGCAGAAGACGCCACGCGTGTTCTTGAGAAAGATCGAGTTGGACATGGGCGGGAGGGTATCTACGGCTGGAGAGGCGCTAATGGGTAGTAATTTCATTGTACGTGACCGGTCGGTAGGGAGCGTGACTGGCCCCGGCTCGGATCGTAAGCCCTCGAGACGCATTGTGGGCAGCCTCCCTCATTTCCCTTGAGACCAGCGTGGGCCGGAGTCCAGATAGGCTCAAAGGTGGGAGACTAGCCGCGTGGGGATAAAGTGTTCACAGAGGTTCCCCAAACAGGATGTAAGGTCGAAGATGTTCTAATGCCAATGGTTTTCCGGGTTTGGGGATAAATGTAATTTTAGCGTGTTTCCACGATTGCGGTAGGGAGGGAAGGGAGCCTTGTTGCAAATAATCGTTAAAGAATCCTGTGACAAAGGGGATAGAGCTGACATCTAGATTCCTGAGCATGTTATTGGTTACCTGGTCTGGGCCTGGGGCTGACAGTGGCCGAAGCTTTAGTAGGGCTCCTCTGACCTCTGCCTCGGTTATATCACCGTCCATAGTAGCGTTAGCTAACCCTGCGTACGTGGGAAGGGGAATGCAAGCGCCTTGGGGCAGGTAAATGTCTTGGACTTTGTCAATAAGGCCTACTCTCGAGCCTGGAAAATTGTGGATGATGGTAGTGAGGCGATGCACCTGTTCCGTTTTTGAGTGGTTCGGGTTGAAAAGACGCTTCAAAATCTGCCAGGGGTGTCTCATGCCCAGGTTGCCACGCATCTTTTCGCAGATTTGGCCCCATTGATCTCGGGAAAGTCGGAGGGTGTAATTTTCAATTGTATTTTTAGATCTGCGAGTTTACGGCTTAGTTTGTGGTTGTGTTTAGCTCTCCTCCATCGTTTTTGAATGCTTTTGTATGCCTCCCACAGGTGTTGTATGTGCGGGTCTATGACTGCCGAAGGTATCTCTGGGTCTATTGTTTTGGTTGCGGCTCGTGTGTCTGCAAGCAGCTGTTGAACCCAAGCATCGAGATTGGATGGGGTTGGCTTGTCCAATGTTTCTTCTCGGAAACTCCTGAACTCGTGCCAGTTTCTGAGATGCTGTCGTCGAGGATGTGCTTTCATGGAGTGCGTGAGAGTAATGTCTGTTTGGATAAAGAAGTGATCAGTCCCAAGGGAGGTGTCAGTGACCGTCCATTGGGTGTCCTTGACGTGAAGCGCAAATGTGAGATACGGGAGGCAGTCTCTTTGAACACTGCTACCGATCCTAGTAGGGGTGCTGGGTTCTGATTCTCTAACGTGAGATGATGGATTTGAACCTGGTTTAGAGGTCCTGCCCCTTTTTGTACAGCTGTGTGAGGTGCATTGAAATCACCTACAACAACTAGAGCATGTGGCCCAGCCTCTTTCTGAGCAAGGGAGAATAAAAGGTATAATATATGGTTTTGCGTTTTGGGGTTACTATATACGTTTAGAACAAAAAGCTTGGAGGTTTCTTTTTTTCGTGGGAAAAAAGGTGATTAGCCCATGGGGAATTTCTACGCTTCCGAATTGGGTCCTTTGTGTGCAGATGTTACGTTGCATTAGTACGGCTTTTTTAAGCTGAGTACCTCCCTGCAGGGTTTTGTATCCGGGAAACTTAACGATTGTACCCGTTTCCTTCAAGGCTATGACATCTGGGGGAGAGGCAACCGACTAAATGTGTAGCTGCGGGTTGCTACGCTTTTTTCGAAAGCCCCTGCAGTTCCACTGCCAGACCCTGACGGTCTTGGTACTTTTGTTGATTGGCAGGCTCATAGTGAGTAGTTAGCAAGGGGTTGTGTAAGGGTTCCAGGCACCAGCGACGCAGGATGTGTCGAACGCGGAGGGAGCGGCGGTTCCGAGAAGTGGGAATGAATGACTTTACGGCAGCCAGCTCGTTAAGAGCAAGCGGTCTCCCGCTCGCGGGAGGACACATTGTCTGGGGTCGCAGCTGCGCTGTCGCGTTGTTTTGGCCGGAGTGCGTGGTGTAGCCGTGGGAAAACATTGGTAGCCTGGCGACTCAAATGGCATCCCGGGGGCACGGCGGCAGCTGGCTCGGGGGCCCACCGCGGTTTCCATTAGCAGTTGTAAAACCATTTGGTCCGTCGAGCGGCTGGAGACGGGGAGCGTGGAGCTGTCAACTGTGGTTAGACAGTGGCCAATTTATGGCGATAGCTTTCCTTTTGTTCGCCCGTGCGCGCGCGGAGTGGAGGCGTGCGAGGGTGCGCGCGTTGCGGCCCGGGATGGGCGCGGCAGAGGCGACGCCTGAGCCGGCCGCCCTGTCCTTATGTCCCTACGCGCTGTTTCTGGCCCACGGTCCAATTAACGGGGCATCGTCTGTCAACGGCGGAGAATCTTGGGGACGCGCCGGGTCGTTAAGACGGATGTTTATGGGTTTCAGCTGGCTTGGGGAGCTGTCCGGTCTTGGACAAGAATCGTGGGAACGGGCGGCGCAGGCCGCATTCGTAGAGGCTTGTTCCCGGCCGCTTGCACGTGTTTTCGCGGGTTTTTGAGTTTTTATCGTGTTTGTTTGGTATGCTTTTGATCCTTTCCTTTTTTTCTGGAGAGAGAGAGAGTGACCAGTGTTTGAGGGTTAGGGGGGGCGTTGCCCACCGTGGTTTAGGCCCGCATTTACTAATCCATCCTATCAGGTGCCCAGGAGATACTGATTGGCCTGTGTATCGGGGGGTGGGTCCTAAGTAACCCATTAAAATCACGAGACACGAGGTCTCGGGTTTCGAATCCTGAGGGTTTTAATGTGCTATGCACGGCCGGCATATTGCCGGGCTAGCCAGGTCAGGTTAGGGAGGATCTCACCACTTGGGTAGTCTTAGGTCAGGGTCCGTCGCTGACGGGGGTGCCACGGGCACAAAGTCTTAGCTGACCTAAGAACCCCACTTTATTCCTTACTCTGTCTACGTCAGTCTGTAAATATCCTGTATATGTCTTCCGTGTAAATATACAGTTTTGAAAAACCCTCCATCAACCATCGTCGTCGTGTCATCAGTGCCGGAACCATCAGGCACCAACGCAGATCATCATCAATCAACAAGAAACAAAGAACCTAACCTTTACTGGTGTTATCCCATTGGGTTATTTATGCGGCTGAAGACGTCTCTCATGTACGTGTGCATTTCGGTGCGGAGTTCCTCAATGCTAGATGTTAAGCTCTATTGAAGGGTGGATAGATTTGCCTGCAGCGCTTGATAGAATACTAGGTATTTGTTCTTTTGTTCTACTAGAGTTTGCCTGTAGGATACGGCATTCTGCTCGAGGGGGGCGAACTGTTTGTCTATCTGCTCGTCCCGTGTGCTTTTCTCAGCTCCCGTTTCGGGAGCGTCGAGGGTTGTTCTGCATTTGGGCGGAAGAGGAATCGGAGCATGGTCCTCGCGAGTACGTTTCTTGATGTTAAGTTTGAGAGACCTATTCTCTTGCCGCAAGGATGCAGCAAGGTTCATTTCAGCCCTGATATTAGCTAGTTCCTTAAGTACATCCGGAACTTAAGGTGAAGGGCTTGTTGATATGTTTTCTTTCTTTCTTTGACGAAAGCCAAGTAAAGTTTCAGTTGTAGTCTAGCGAGTGCCCTGTGTACTTCTTCGTCCGCGTCTGTTTTTCGCTGGCAAAATGCAAACAGATAACCAACTAGCCCAACTTTCTGCCTTAATGACAACCATGAATACTTAATGCGCGATTTTGCAAAAACGTACCTTCCACCAAAAGATCATCCAACCTCTAAAGATTACGAAGGATTTCAAAATCAAGATGTTAAGGGTCCAATTTTTGAGCCGATTTAATCCAGGCAATTATGGCGTCCAGGTGCCACACAGCCCCATGCCCGGACCAAATTATCAACGTGTTACTGAGAAACCTTGGTGATACCGACCATGATCTTCTCCTCAAATGGGTGAACGATGCGTGGAAGACAGCGACGCCTCAATACAGCTGCGTTCGCTACTTGGCAACGGGAGCTGGGAGCGCGCTTGGCCATCACGGCCACGACACTCCACCTGGACCTTTCAACGCCGCCGCGGACCTGTGACGGTAATAACCGCGTACTGTGACCTATTGCTTTATTTTCCGACTGTGACTTTTTTCCAGTTAGGTCAAACTCTTCACCGTTATCTATGCAGTTTTTTCAGCGTTACCCATTGTTTGTGAGTTCCCCATTGGTCTTTGCCTTATTGTGTGTGTATTGTTTGGGTTTAAAGCATGACAAAAACTAGTCTAGTTTACAGTTTCTACTTCTATTTGATATGGTATTCGAACCTGAAAACCACCTTACATACCTTACACTTTCCGAAGGAGAGGAAAGTCGATTGGAGTACCGTATTAAAAAGCCAGTAAAGTTTCCCCTGGCATATCGATTAGTGCCAGCAATGAGGCGTTAGCGAAAACAGGCACGTATAACACCATAGACAAAAGCACAACAAGTCATGTTAAAAGCCAGCTTCAAGGCGTCCGTGCATCCGTGCAAATCAAGAGCGGTGTTGGTTCGATCCTCTGATCTATGGAATGGCAAAGGCATTGTCTTGTTTTCAGATCTGTCACTGCCCGCGCATGCACCGCTGGGAAAAAGGCGGCGCAGGCCCGCGGTTGGACACATGGCAATAAAAAGACGGCGGCTGCCTACCTGCCGTCGCAGACCCAGGAGTAGAGCAAGTTTATAGATAAAGCGGTCGCAGTAATGCAGTGGAAATACAGTATTTGACCCTCTTTCTCCAGCGCCATCTCGGCCTTTAATCTCAACTGCTTATTAGACGGCTTGCCTTCGAGGGCTTTCAGCGCCACGCGCCTGCTCATTATTCCACCTATATTGTTTCCCTTTACTTCTGAGTTTCACTTATGGTTCACTTATATTCATGTGTTGCAACGCAATAAACTTTATATGCAGGTAGTGATGTGTCTCATCTTTTCTTTCGTCCGTTCGAAGTCATTAATGCGCTTAAGTATGCGACACATGCCCAGGATTCGTAATCATCGACCTTTCTTAGTCCAATTCGCCGTGGCGAGTGGCCCACTCCCCCGTCGGGACGGGCAACACATTAATTCAGACTGCGGGGGTTATTGCGCATAAATATCGCACACAGTCGCGTGTTTGTTCTTTTCTGTTATCATACGGCTACCCTCGGCGGGAAGATCCGAATAATCTACCTTGCTCTCAGAATCAGAACGTCGTTGCCTCTGAGACACCGCGGCAGTACGTTTTCCGTGCATGTGCTTCGAACTGCAGTGACATGTGCAATACGATAATTGTTTAAAGGCGAGTTTTGCTCGTGTAGCTCACCGTACGTGCGTTAGCCAGCGGCAACGAAAGAACCATAAGCCATTACACTTTTTTTTTGTGGAAGGGGAGTTGAAATGACACATACAGATGTAGCGACACCATCGTCATCGTAATCATCAGCGTCACAATCATCATCACGGTGACCGGCAAGCGTCATCAGTTCCACGCGCTGCAGATCGAACGTCGAGTCAGCAGCTGGGCGGCCGCACGTCAGCACCGCTCCAACTCCTGGCCGGGCCAACGCGTAGGAGCCCACCAACCGAGTCAGCCTCCTACAAGTGGTGACCGGGACGTTCCCTACATGTGGTGACCAGGGAGTTCCACGCGTGTTCCTCGGCCAGCGGCACACCGACATGGCGACGTGGGGGGACCCGCCAATACCGGCGTTCGAGCCACGCTACCCAAGAGGATGGTTCTTCAAGTTAGAGGCTGCCCTCTGGCTCAACCACGTCAGCATACAGCCTCTGAAGCACTCCATCCTCTGGGAGACGCTTCCGCTAGAGCTCCGCCGCGTCCTCGTCCTACCACCGCCCAGCGCCACCCCCTAAGATGACCTTCGTGCTGCCGTGCTCACGCACTACGGCTTCAGCGACAACCGCTCTCGACCGCCAGCAGAAGAGATACCCGCGCAGCCCACGCACGCTTCGCCGCAGGGCATTGTACCCTCTGCACCATCCGCGTCGTCTCCTGCCAGTAGTGTCGCCCCCCTGGACCTCATCTCCAGCAAGGCAGCCTCACCCACGCGGACGGGACTTGCAGCCGACGACGTCACGGATGCCCACCAGTCACACCCCGCCACACCTATTTCTACCACGCCATGCAAGGGCCCGGTGAGCAACTTTGCTCCGTGAGCGGCCAATCATTCCAAAACTCGTCTCCTGCTCCGCCAGAATTGCACGATACGTCCACCGCGATGCACCTTGTCGCTCCCAACGCCAACGACCACGACTTCGCGTCTCCCGTCCGGCTGCAGTCAACACCGCACCTGGATTCTCAAGGACGTGAAAATGCCACCAGTGACGACTACATCCCGTCGCTCCGGCTACCAGCGCAACGCCCACAAATCTATGCACAAACGCACGTTGACAGCACACCCAAGGCCCCAACACCGCGAAACCGTGACTTGGATTACCATACCACGGCCACACAATCTCCCGACCAGACAAAGTCTGTTATTCGGCGCCACCGACGTCCTAAGCAGCAGTCGCCGAAGCGAGTTTCGTCGCAGGGGCTCCTTCGGTGCACGCCCCCAAGCCGTCAATGGCGTCTTGCCCAACGCCCTTGGCACGTGCCCGGTCGACGGAGGCTTCGGATCCGTGCAAACACTCGTCGGCACTCCGGCACTCGCGTGTCTTGCTGTAGACGCGGGGGGCGCTCTAGTCGCTGCTGCGAAAAGACGTGCCTCACTTCGGCTCCGTCGGTTTTCGGCGTTTGAGCGGGACACCACCCTTTTTCACCTCGTGTTTTGGCGAACAGGACTCTTACCGTGTAAGTGTTCGACCCTGGCAAGCTTTCCGGGCTCTGGGCCCAGATCTCCGAGATCGTTACCACGATAGGAGACCACGCTGGAACTAGGCTTACCTCGTTAGGCCTAGCTTCCACTCCGATGACCAGCGGCGGAATCGAAGTCGCCGTGGAAGGAGAAGACATCCCCCCTGACGAACTACAAAAGGACGGTTGGAAGCACGTCCACCATGTCCATCGTGAGAACGCCGCCACCAAAAAGAAGATCGCCGAAACGCCCAACCCAACTGCTGGGGCCAACCATGCGACGAAGCAGCATCGTCCGCGCCCGAGACGTCGCGTTCCACCGCCGGAGAAGCTCCCTGAAGAAGGCTTCAAAATTGTCTTCCGACCTCATGGCGGACTCAATGTCCGCACAACAAGCCAAGCCGACATACTGGACGCCGTTTATAAAGCAGCGGGACTGTCATACCTGCAAGGTGAGCAGCTAAGAACCAACGTGTCTTCGAACTATTTCATGTTCAACACCCCTTCAGAGGAGAGATGCAGTGTGATCGCCTTGATCAAACATATCAACATCTTGAATGAAACCAGGCGCAAACGTAACAGGACGCAGAAAGGAGTACACAGGACAAGCGCTGGTCTAACAACTGAAAAATTTATTAGGCAGAAAAGAAATATATAGGCAGAAGATACCACACCCCCAAACACCAAAAAAAACAAAACAAAAAACCGCAGAACACTGCGCAAACAAGATGAAACATTGCATGCCAAAATGGAAAAAACAAACATGCGCCAAAATCAACTCACGAGCCCCTGAGATACATGATCTCTTTTGCATGAAGCATTACACTTGCTTGGCTAACGCACTTATCAACATCAGAGGCCAGACTTTCGAGGCGGCCGCAAATGTCGCCGCCCCATCTTGCACTGCTACAGGGATAATATTCAACGTTCCCATTGACGACACACCTGAGGTCATTACCGAGAGCCTCGTAAGATTCAATCCGACATGCAATATCCTAAACGCCAGAAGAATGGGCAACTCCAACGCGGTCCAAATACTGTTCGACGGCACATTATACCGTACCACATCTCATATCGAGGAGCTACTTACCGATGCCAACCGTTCCGACGGAAAACAGAAGCCTGCACCACCTGCTGGCACACAGGACATCGACCGGACGTATGCCCAACCTCCCAAGTGCGCTGTCAAAAGTGTGGACTCCTCAATCCAAACCCAGAACACCCTTGCCAGCCCAAATGCGTAGTGTGCCAAGGCACTCACATGACCGGCTCTGCGGAATGCCGATCCAGGTTCCAGCCAAGACGAAGACCACCACCCTTGAACAAACAGCAGCACCTACCATGGCAACAGCCACCACCACCACCGCCGCCACCTGTACCCGGCTGCCCACAAGACTGGCCTGGTCTCCCGGAGCGCGGGGAAAGAAGCCGTTCCAATTCATCGGCCAACAAAAAGGGTCGCTCAACGAGCAAAGAGGAAGAAGAAACTCTCAGCCACCACCTCCGCCGACCCAGCCCAACAATAAGCAGGTGAGCTGGGGCAGCGCGGGCTCCCACCCTCCTCAGAGTCAACACCAAACACCCAATCTTTCCACTGCACACGCGCACGAATTAGTTAGCATGCGAGCGGAAATCGAAGCGCTCAAACAAAGCATGTTAAAACTGAAAAACGACAACTTGGCATTACACAAAGAGAACCAGGCACTGCGCAACAGCCTATCACAGGCAACAGAGACGAGCAGAGAAGCAGAGACGAACTCTCCCCCTATTAAAAAACGGGTTGTAGAGACTCCCGTCACTAAAGATGTAACTAGTAAACTCACTGACCATGACGAAAAACTCGACGCCATCAATAATAGGCTTAACGGGTTAGAACAAACCCTCTAAAGTAAATTTCATGACATAGACGCAAAACTTCACAACACCATGGAGCTCCTAAACAACATTATGAAAGGCATCGAATCACCACAGCATCTTCAGGTACCAACAGACACCCCGCAACAGTCCCCAGCACCTCATGTTGAACGCGGAAGGAACAAACCGTACCGTTAAAGTCTGGCAGTGGAACTGCCGGGGATATAAACGTAAACGACCTGCCTTACAATTACTGGTTCAATCTCAAGGTAACCCGCCGGACATAATTGCGCTGCAAGAAACAAATACGCAAGCGAGGTTAGCGGGCTACAAGGCTTTTCAAAGTCAACATTACCCGCTAACGGCGGTATTGGTCAACCGCAACCTCACAGCAGCCCATCAACAGTTTGATAGTGTTGATATTCCCCACGACCTAATAACAGTATACCCCAAAAAACGAAGCGACCCAAAAATCTTCATTTTGAATGTATACAGCTCTCCAAAACACCGCAAGGACAGATTCAACCGCCTCTTCTCGCTAACTCGTAAGGAGGCCGGACCACATGCGCTCATAATTGTGGGAGACTTTAACGCCCCACACGCGGCATGGGGATATAAGAAAAGCAGTGTTAAAGGCACAGACCTCTGGGATCAGGCACAACAACACCATCTTAACATCCTTAATGACGCAAACACAGTCACCAGAGTCGGCAATAGTGCACAAGCAGACACCAGCCCCGACCTTACCTTCACTTTACACACCAAGGAAGAAAACTGGAACAACACAGGACATACATTAGGTAGTGATCACTACATTATAGAAACCGTTATAGCGCACACTGGCAGGATTAAATATGTCCCCCGGCAACAAACACTAACTGAGTGGGATGACTTCCGCACGATACGATGAAGCAAAGTAGAAGATTCCCATATTACAGACATTGAGAACTGGACCGCGCAACTTCTTTCGGACATCAAAATTGTAACGAAACAAACCGATACAGATATTCCCTCTTTAACCGTAGACTCCAGGCTCGCCCATCTCTGGGAAGCCTTTCAAAGTATCCAAACACGCTGGAGAAGGAATAAATTCAACCGAAATCTTAAACTACGAATGGTCGCACTGGAGTCGGAAATTGAAAAACACGCTTTGCAACTTGGTCAAAACCAGTGGGACGAGATATGCGACCGTCTGCAGGGCAACCTACACCTAAAGAAAACGTGGCAACTTCTCAGGCACTTGATTGATCTCAGTCTCAGTAAGACGGAACAAAGTAGCCGCCTCACTCAGATCTTACAGAGACACCAAGGATCGGATTCGGAACTCCTAGATTCGCTCCGCGACATCTACCTTCCCCCTACCCCAAGATCACAACTACCACCATACACAGGACTTCCCAACATTGAGCTGGACCGAGATATTACAGAGACGGAAGTCAGAGCAGCACTAGTAAAACTCCGATCCAACTCAGCCCCTGGCCCAGACCAAATCACAAATAAAGCATTACGCAACCTGGACGATAAGTCAATCACATTACTCACTGAGTACTTTAACAAATGCTGGCGAACCGGCACTATACCAAAATTGTGGAAGCGGGCCAAAACTATACTGATTCCTAAGCCAAATAAACCACTAGAATTGGAACACCTCCGCCCTATTTCTCTGACGTCATGCCTTGGTAAGCTCATGGAGCATGTCATCCACGCACGACTCATACATTATATTACTGACACCAATCAGTTTCCACACACCATGGTGGGCTTCCGGCCAAACATGTCCACACAAGACGTCATGCTCAGGCTTTACCATCACATCATAGAACCAAGAACAAACAGTCATGACTCCGCTGCAATTCTTACTCTGGACTTAAGTAAAGCATTCGACAATGTCACCCATGGCGCAGTTCTCGCAGGCCTACAATCAGTGAATCCGGGAGAACGAATGTATAACTATGTTAAAGACTTCCTAACCGACAGAACGGCCACCCTTCACGTAGGTGGCCTTAACACCCCCTCGATAGACGTAGGTGGCCGTGGCACGCCCCAGGGAGCAGTCATATCTCCCCTTCTGTTTAATCTATCCATCCTTACAATACCACAAAAACTCAACCAAATCCCAGGACTGTGCCACAACCTATACGCAGATGATATTACGCTCTGGGCAAACCGAGGCAGTGACGCGCATATAGAAGAAATCCTCCAGAAAGGCATCCAGATAGTGGTAGAAGAAGCCGCCAAAGCAGGACTCACATGCTCACCCACTAAATCGGAGTTACTTCTGCTACCACCACAAACGCGTAGGCCAGACAAGCCAAACATCAAGCTTCACATTCAAGAACACCCTATCCCAGAGGTCTCGCGCATCCGAGTACTTGGGTTACTTATCCAGAACGATAGAAAAAATGGAAAATTCCTAGATCGCATGGAAAGAAACGCGACACAAACCGCCAATTTAATACGCAGAATAACGAACCCTCATAAAGGCTTGAGAGAAAATGAAAAGATCCGCATTCTGCAGGCCTTCGTTCTCACTCGTTTGCTATACTCGCTGCCTTACCTTCACTTAACCAGACATGAATTAGAGCGGGTCGATGTACTCATCAGGCAAACATACAAACTTGCACTTCGCCTTATCCCCGGCACATCCACTGCCCGCTTCGACGGTTTAGGCCTCCATAATACAGTCCGCGAGCTTATAGAGGCCCACCTAATCAGCCAGTATGAAAGACTGGCACGATCAGCCGCAGGGAGACACATACTCCAAGAGCTATCTATTGGACACCACACCAACTATACACACCTCTACCCTATACCAACACACATCCACACAAGGCAAACTATCAAACCTCTGCCACGCAACATGCACCCTGAACATCACATAGCTAGGAGAAAGAAACGGGCAGAAGCACTCCATAAATTACACCGGAATAACCCACACACCATCTATGTGGACGCAGCAGAGTATACAGACACCACGACGCATATGCGGTTGCTACAACATACTTCTCCAAAAACTACTTAACTCGGCGACCATACGAGCCACCCGCCCAGAAACGGCGGAAGAGGCGGCCATAGCCTTAGCCATCATACAAAATCCAACCCCCCAGACAATCATTTCCGATTCAAAGACTGCAATCCATAATTTTGCCACAGGCAGACTATCACGAGTGGCACTCAAAATTCTGGAAAAATTTCGATCGAAATCCCCAGACGAGAAAATATGCCTGACTTGGGCACCCGCGCACTCCGGCCTCGAGGGGAATGAGACGGCCCACGAACTCGCCCGAGGGCTCACGATCCGGGCAGGGCCTAACCTCTATCCCTATCACGGGGCGCGGTCTGCGAGGGATCGCCCGGTCACATTTGATGACATCACAACGAACTACCGCCTCTCCCGCCGGATCTACCCACCGGCGGACCAGCAATTGGACAACCACAAAGAGCACATTTGGCGTTTACTACAAACAAATACCTTCCCCAATCCAGCTCGTCTGACACACATACACCCAACTCTCTATCCAACCGCGGCCTGTTGCCTGTGCGGAGATCACGCCACCCTTTCTCACATCATATGGGCATGCCCACAAAATACATTCTCACTTATCACCTCTGAGGAGCACTGGGAGGCCGCGCTCCGCCGCTCCGATCTGGACCTTAAGGTCCAGTTAATCGATAGGGCTGTGGCAGTCGCCGGTGAGTGGTGGATACCACTGGCTACAAGCGCCACCTGAATGGCATGGATCAAATAAAGTTTTATCTCTCTCTCTCTCTCTCTTGCTGTAGACGCGCTCAGCAGGGGTGTCATGCCACGGACGCGCTACGAACCTGCGGAACAGTTCTGAGCCCGAAACCGCGCTCGAAACTTTCATGTCAAGGACATCAGCCTATTTGAACCGGCAGCCGAACGCCGATGTGCACGCATCACAAGAGGCTGCTCGTGGAGCGCCGATTCTCGGAGCATTGCCATTTCTTCTACACCATGTTCGCCGCTCTAGCTTCTTTCACTTCGGGACTTCAAAACCGCCGGCTATTTCGTCCCCTCCGCCACTCCCAGCCAAGACCACCCGACGGCTTCTACTCACCGGACGCTCTCACGGGACTGATCACAACCACCCAAGGACATGGAACGCGGACATACATTACTTATGGCCCCTTCTGTACATACCTGTACATAGTGCATAGTCCATTTTCGTGCATTGTTATTTACATTTGTCAATTTACCGCGCTTCACGCTAGGGGGGGAGCCCTGTAGTGACACCATCGTCATCGTAATTATCAGCGTCACAATCATCATCACGGTGACAGGCCAGCGTCATCAGTTCCACGCGCTACATATCGAACGCCGAGTCAGCAGCTGGGCGGCCGAACATCAGCACCGCTCCCACTCCTGGCCGGGCCAACGCGACCTGAATAAATGTAGGAGCCCACCAACCGAGTCAGCCTCCTACACAGATTTGTCAGAACGCGACCGCAGCGGACCCTGCACAAATCAGGGGCCTGGTTATGAAGGTACAACATTTAAAGCTTTTTTGCTTGTTTATAAACTCGACGACCATGCTTTCTGGCCTTGCCCTCAAAGGTGCATTGCATGACAGTTAACTGCTTTCTATTTCCTTCGTTACTCTGGAGGTTATTGATAATTTTCTTTTTTTCTTCGCGGCCGCAGCGGCCGCTTTTCTGGTTAAAGCGAAAAGCGAGAACGCCCAAATGTATTCGAGATTTCGGCGCACGTTAAACATCCCCAGGTGCTCAAAATTAATCCGGAAACCTGCCGCGGTGGCTCAGTGGCTAAGGCGTTGGGCTGCTGAGCACGAGGTCGCGGGTTCGATTCCAGGCCACGGCGGCAGCTTTTCTGATGGAGGCGAAAAACAAAAACGCCAGTGTGTACAAGATTTCGGCGCACGTTAAAGATCCCCGGGTGATCAAAATTAAACCGGAGCACTCCACTACGGCGCACCTCATCGCCTGCGTTGCGCCGGCGCGTTAAACCCCACAATGAATCAAAATTAATCCGCAGCCCTCCACTACGACAAGCCTCATCGCCGGTGTAGTAACGGCGCGTTAAACCTCAGAATCAATCACTTTTTTTTATTTGTTGGATATGCGTGATCCGTAATGTGCACGTTGTGTGTGCACACGGCCGCTGACACGCACAGGTTCTGCATCTGTTCTACATCTCCGCGCTCCGACCTCTCCTCCCAGCGAAGCCTGGTAGAGAGGTACCGGGTGGGAAGCGCAGGCCAGGGTATCTCGGACTAGAGGAAACCTTCCACCAGGCTTGTGCCCAGGTATCAGCACCCAAGGCTCGCCTAAATAAAGTGTATTCCTCCTGCTCCTCCTCCTCCGCTGTGAATCACGTGGAAGTTCTGCTCTGCGAGCGTAGCAGTGAGCGCTCGCAAGAAATGGAATGGCGAAAAGGGGAAATGAAATGGTCATGACGGGGCTTACTGAATGGATGTCCGACACGTACGCGGCGACGGGACCGCAGGTCGGCGGGCGGCGAACGTGACCACGCAAATGGTAGCCTCCGTCCCAAACGCTGCAACCGTTGCTGGGGCAGCCGAGACCACCACACCGGAGCACACTCACTCCTCTCGCCGAGTAACGACCGATGGACCCTTGGAGCTCGAACCCATCACATCTACTATGCACGCCTATCTGCTCTTATGTATGTATGATGAGGGGGGTCGGCTCATATGCGCTATCAAATTTCCCATAAAAAGGAAGAAAACTTCACGGACCACCAATTGGATAAGAGCGGTCTCTATCCCCGCCATAGCATTTAAATTGATGGAGAGTGCCGTACGGGTCCTATCAAATTGTGCGTGAATATACCATTTGCGGGTGCGGTGAACTGTGCAAGTTGGTGTACGTTCATGCTGCAAAAAAACGCAAGGAAAGACGAAGACAGAGCTAGGGTAACCCGACTCACGGCTACCACTGTACAGGGAGGATAACTCGTACCTCGTGAAGCTGTGAAGAAAGTGACGAAAGGAAATCTAAAAACCGCTTAAGAATCCAATCGTCATGCCAAGCCCAAACCAGAAGCAGGGGTCTTCCCATAATTCTACACGACGACATGGACCCCCAGGTGCAGTTTTCTCTCTCGTATACTTACTAAGAAACTATATGCTGCAACTCGGATTTTTAGGGAATATTTATCCCATAGAATCTCCGCGTAGCGTGCTTAGCCAATAAAGGGCGACTGCCGCGAGAAATTTCTGACGGTAATGCCCATGGTTGCGCGGATAATAGACACTACCAAACAAAACAATTCGTGCCCTTCTATCGTGTGAAAGGGGGATGACCAGGGAAACAGCGGTGCGTAATATTGGGGTTTACTTAGCGGCTAATTGTCATGCAATTTGTCTCAGGATTGTTTCTGTAAAACATCATTTCTAGCCGTTTTCTGCAACCATACTCCCTCAGTAAATTGTCATGTATTGACAGCAGACAGTAATGCAGTAACGTTTACAACTTTACTGGGATCTAATAATGACAACGAAATGAAACTCGGCGCAATGGCAGAGTCGCCTTACCGCCTTATTGTCATGTAATTTTTTACGGGATACTTCCGGTTACACATCAGTTGGAGCCGTTGTCTGTGATCGCACCCCGTACGTTAATGGCCAAACTTTACTGTGCAACACACAATGTGGGAGGGTCAGCTTACAAATACCAAGTTTACACCGATGCCCTTATAGTCGGCTTCACCTATAAATAGACATGCGTTGCTGGGAAGGCATTTTTGCAAGTGCTATATAAGCCTTTTTATACCACCATGTGCTCACAGGAAAAAAAGGAGGACAATGTCCCCCACTGCTTGTGTTCAGTCAGCCGACGACGAAGACGACGAAGTGGCTGGGTCCTGGAGCCCACTATCTTATGGCCGCCATCTAAATACTGTAAATAGATCGCTCATCATTCTTCTCCGTGGTTCTTGTCACCTGTCGCGCCGCCATTTGGTGGAGTGTGCCGGTCCACCATCTTCATCCTGGCAACAGCATCTCGGGATGGACGAGATCGTCGATGGTGCGTGGGCCATGTGGGACAGCTCCAGCACCGCCGTGACCACAGCTCGACCCCATGTGACATTCTATCTCTTCGTTGTCACGTGACAATATGAAGCCCTTGCGCCGTATTTTAACTTTCAATATTTTTTTTTCCATACGTGGGCGCGGTTATGGCGTGGCGTAGAAAACTGCTCCAAGAGACCGTGACACAATACCAGCTGAGACTGTCGTCGCGACCAGCCCTAAACTCTAAGCTGGGTAACCCTGAATAGAGGTGCACATTTTCGAATTTTTGTCACCTATAATTTATAAGGTACAAAATTTACCTATAGTTTAGTAACCTTTACATACGTATACACGTAAGGGTGACTTTTTATCGGTTACTTTGCAGCTTTCAGCATGTATATAAGTGACATCTACCGCCGTACAAGGTCACACTCTTGGAAGGTGTGATGTTGCATGCCCAGGGCGTTTCCGCCGACGTCGCTGTGGCCAGCCTCTGATGGCGCCTTTCTTGGGCGGTAGACAAACAGTGCGTCAGTGGAAGACGATGTGCGCGACGACGCTCTCCATTGCTCAGTCTGAACTCCGAAATCCTCGGGTGTCCTTGGTTCGTCCCTTTTATATACCGTCGGCCACACGGCTGTGGCCAAAACAACTTACTTTTGTAATTCTTAAATTGCGGTGCCACAAAGCTTGAAAATGTTGCCCTAATATATAGGCACATCATGACCTGTTCGATAATCATCACCCAAGCTGTCAATCAAAAATCCTTGCGAATATTGGTAACGCTTATGAACAGGCATGACTAAATTTGATGTTTGCGTCAGCTTTGTGCAATTTAAGAAACGAGCATCAAACATGCATGATAGTTCTTTTAGCAAACTCTGGGCATGAATAGTTAAACATCATTAGGGTTTAGTGAAAGTAAGCTTTAGTGAAAACATGCACTTGATAGCTTACTTCAAAATGACGCCAAAGCTGTGAACAGTTAGCCTTAATTAAGCCAAACATTCTTGTACGACAACTTAAGGCATGATTATCAAAAAAGTATTGCAATACATACACACATGTTTGCACATTAACCTGGAGTACATTCACAGAAGTTTGGCATCAGTAGTTCAGAACATTCACATTTTTATTATGGAACATTTGAGGGTTATTCCTAACAAATCTAAGCTGAAAACCACCCTTAATGAATTGTCCCCTTAATGAATAGTAGAATTTTCCTATAGTGCTTTAGATTTTAAGGTAGAAGTCAATTCAGTGATATATCCTTATTAAGCCTATTTAATATAATTAAATGTTGCGTGAACAGCTTTACAAACAAGGCCAAATATACAGATTCTCTACCTGAATATTTGCATGGATGTATGCAAAGCATTTCAAAATTTAGAATTGTTTGGATGCTGCCATTGAACAATTTGAGACGAATTAGAATTTGAGCTAGCTAAATTTATGGCGTGGTTCTCAGATGTGTAGTCTCCCATTCCGGCGTTATTCTCGTGGTTCCGCACAGAAAAAAGCAGAATGTCGAAAAGTAGAAAGGAAATTTATTACAAAATCACCGTTTCATATAAACCAGTGTTTATGGCTATATTCGCTGCATCCTTCGCGTCACCCAGAATCTGTAATGTAATGTGACACTCGGAATACATTCATTTTGATGAATACATCTTCACACTTCGCGCTTAGGTCCGTCTTTGCAATTCTACCTGAGTTGTTGATTCCCAGGGCAAGTTATCCTATTTGAAGCAACAATAACAAGATTTCAGGCAAATTTCAACCTGTCTTTCGGACAAAGTTTCCACGAGATCTATAATTTCCTGCAAAAATAAGCACCAAGTGGATAGAGATGAGCTTGTCGTTTTATGTAGTACACTAGCACAAAGTACACTAGCACAAAGAGTAGAAAGAGTCGCTAAACATGAGCAAAATAAGGTACGAAGTATAAAACACTAAAACAGTGCAAGGCCTCGTATTTTTACAAGTGCATCATAGTTTTGTCTGTGCAGGCCTGGGGTATCTTTACATAGAATATTTGAATGGATGTGTTTGTTATTGCGTTTTCATACGGTTGTTTCGACTGAAATCAGACCATTTTTTCTTGTGTAATACGCAGCTCAAGGAACACTGTCTGCAAAAAAAAAATTTGGTGCTTATAAGTCATAGCATAGGTAGCCAGTTGCAAGCACACTTTTCGAACAGCCAGGCACCGATGAGGGTGCAGCACTCATTTTTACACCGGTTTCTGTTGTGCAACTTGGCCAGCCCAGCCCAGCCTATAACCGAATTAACCAAAATTTCTATATCATCAAAAAACAACAACAATCAAGCAGCCTACATGCTGGCTGATGCTTACCACCATTCTATAAAGTCGCTTTACTGCTTTAACTAGGATCACGCGACACAGCCATTGGCCTTGCAATACCACGTAAATAAATAAACGACTGATTTGTGGAAATCAGAATGACGAACCCAATTACCATGGTGAATTTAGTCCACCGTCTAAAAATGACAAAGACCAAATTTGCCCCTCAAGGCAAAATGGCAAAAATAAAGTCTTATGCTAGAGAAAAGTGAGTTTATAATTTTTGGGCAGCACTTAGTCGACTACTTTTCTGCAGCATAAGCCTTGTGTTTAACCGTATATATTCCTACAAGACCAATAAACTAGACCCAATTCCGAAGATACGCATCGAGAAAAATGTGCATTTTGCGACGGCTGAAGCAAAATGATAATTTCCACAGAATTGCGCGATAATAAAAGACGGTGAAAAATTTCAATTATTCGAACAGAGGTATCTGACGACTACATGAGCCAATTACTCGTCGAGTGCGCCCGATGCAGACAAGAGCGTAAAAAAACGCTCAACACAAGACGAAGGCGCCCAAACTGACGCTCTACTAATAACAGCGAGAAAGCATGTCATAAGTGCCGTTATCTGTCAGAATGTACGGGCTTGCCCGATCGTCCGCTCTAATCTGACGCAATGAACGCAAGCCCGTGAATTCATTCAATTGCTGTCGCGGAAAACATGAAACACACAGCGAAACAGGCACTGCGGTAACCAAAATCCCTCGATAATGCTTTTATTTCAAATATTGTCTTTAAAACCCTCAGCAAAAACACACACCTAATGAAAACGCGGTAACCGTTACGTGAATATACTCACCGAGTTCGCTCCCAATGGCGCAGGGGCTTTGGTCCAATATGCGGACTTGATGGTCGTAGAAGAATGGGCCGTGTAGCGCTGCCAGTCGCAAACGGGCTCACCGCAGCCTCCGCGACTCCCACCGAAAAACAAGTTTTCTAACAGCAATCCTCGCTTCGTCGTAGGGGAATCACAGCGGTGAAAAGGCTCGAATGGCGCGAAAACTTGGCCAAAGGGCCTGCGAGCACCGCCATTTCTATATATCCCGTCATGTAACGCAGAAATCACAGGCGTCCAGGAGAGATGGCGCGACAAGCATCTCTTATGCGTTACCGGGCGTTTTATAGGTTACAATGTAAAGGTTAAATGTCAGATTTTGTTGAAGTAACCTATGAAACGCTGATGCGATGCAACCGTTAAACTGCTTTTAGTTTCACGCCTGTAACCCTTAGAATAGACTCGGATAAAGAAAAGATGAAATTAGCTCCATTGTAACCTTTATGCCATAGATTATTTCCATTTATAAGTTACATTAAAAGTTACCAGGATTAGAGTGTAGAACAAAAATTCAGTAAATTCCGCTGTAAAATTCTGGGCCAAATGCTACCCTGATTCCGGAACTCTGGTCATTGTCTCTAGTAACCTCGCCCCTTGATTAAGAGTTGTGTTAAATTAAAATCGGAGGACATATCTAAAACTATTTCCTGAGACTCCATAAAAAAGGTTCGTAATAAATCCTTCAGGATTCCATGTTACGGTTAGAGTATTAAAATAAAGGTTGTTTGGGCGACCGGAATTTTCGAAGACAGTTACATCCGGCAGGTTAGTTAAGGTGTTCGGGCTGTTTATTGCCAATAACGAACATTCAATATAATTTGCGGGGATTTAGTTTAATAACGGTTCGAGTATAGTTAGTGCAACTCGGAAACCGAATAGAATAAAAGGGAACGTCGTTACAGATAGCTGAAGCAACGGACCCTCCTGGTCTGTCCGCGCGATCAGAGCCATAGACGAAAACAGTGACCAATATCTGTGAGGTGAGCCACGGATGTGAAATTTCAATGGTTACAATTATCGGTGCCATAGGCCACGCCTGTCTGCTTGTAGATGCCGCTCGGGTGGATTGCGGAACAAAGGCTACGCCATGAAGGGCTTGTCCACCACGCTTGACTGAGACAGGGCGGTGTGCCGCTGATTGCGTATTGAGTTTCCGCGTATTTCAGGTTTGTTATGACGTAATTGAAACCCGAAGAGCCTAGTTCATTTTGCGCATATGATCACTTTTTCACCTTCTCGCACCCCGCTGGAACAAACTTCGGTATATTATATAACTTCTTTGTGCACTAAAGATATAATATCATACAAAATGACCTTTCATGACGTAATCAGCCGAATAGCCATCTGTAGAACGGAGAGATGTGTAAATGTAAGATCTGCACTATAGTAGTTGCTGCAAGCTGCAAGTTCCAAATAAAATTTCTCCTTACCTTGTGCCATGGTTTTCGTTACTCTTAATTTCTCTCACTTTTATAGGTTGGCGTGACGTGCTTAGTTATGCGTACATTTTCTTCAATTAAGCTTTTGCGTTTGTCTCCCTCATACCCGCGCTATTCGCAGATACATATATGCGCTGTGTAAGTGCGACTTATAACTGCAAGGTACATTGCACGTGTGGGGGTGATAGCAACTTTCAATTATTTGTGTGTGTGTGCTGTCATCCTGCATCCGCGGATGTTAGAAGGAGGAAAAGAAGAAACACGAATTGAAGGCAATAGGAAAAAATGAAAGCACCAGTGCAGCTGTCGCCCTGGCCGTTGGGCCCGTTTTCTGAGCTTCCGAAAACACAGGGGGCACATTGTTGTACCCGATAGGTACTTTTTAAAGTAGTGTGCCCGCCGTTATTGCACTAGATTCGCCCCGCTCGGATTTTATACGTTTTTTTTTCTCCATATTCTGGGGACATGTTTCACCCACTACGACCAACAACGTAGATTGGAAGCCGGTTTTCTCAAGACGACAATCTGATTTATGGGGCCAAATGTGGAGCATGGACCAGTGCCTTCGGATATGAAGACTACGGGCGCAGCTTAGAAAGCGCCATCTTACCGTATTTTCGCGCGTTAAACCCGCACCAAAAATGCGAAAATTTCAGTGGCAAGGTAGCGTTGTTGATAATACGCGAGGTTTTTCCTTTACTGCAGCTTCACGGCAATGCGCGCTGTGCAGTGAAGCTCCTACGCAGCAACACTGACGAAGCCTTGCATGGCAGCGATTGCGTAAAACATACAAGGACCAGGAAGAAAAAACAAGGACGAGCGCACTCTCACAACTGAATTTTATTAGTTCTACGAAATACCTTTAAACCTACGAATCTACGCAACACCACCCAAAAAAATTCTCTACAGCGCACACAGCGCACATGTGTCATGTTCCGGACATTACAAGCTACACGCTTTTTTCTGTCTATATAGTATGTCATGTGTTGCTTGAGCACTAGCTTTGGTGGAGCCTTTGCGGTATAGTCGGGCAATGCGCGAGGATTCTTTTTTTTTCTCTTTCCGCTGCAAGTGGGGTACGGAATATATACAGGGGCGGGTTATACGCAAAAAAATACGGTACTTCGCGTTTACACGCATTCTTTAACGTCGTTTTTGAGTTTTGTTTGATAGGTATACACAGCGGAGTTATTGTTTTGTGCTGAGTAAAGGCAGTGAGGCGTAAGCTCTGTAGTTCCTCGTGTCGTCGTTGACTTGCTCTGTATTTTTAAACATGCTAACAAATAGGGCAAGCCGACATTGCACCGCTCTCGTAAGCGGGAACGCGTCGGTGCTGTTAAATGTCGAGGATTCAAACGCCAACCCGTCAGTGGCGAAACTGCAAACATGCACTTTTACGATGTTGTGCCTGAGAAAAAGACGAAAAGTGAAACAGAAAATTTTGTCTGCTTTCAGATAAACCGGAGAGATTGTCTAAAAATCAATACTGCGTTCTTTCAGCGGAGAAATACTGCTTTCTGGAGGCACAAACTAATGGGGAAGACGAAGTAAGAGAAAGGGTTTACTGACTGTACTCACTGGTGTATTTTGTTTTGTGTGGTGACCATGCGTGGTCTACTTGTGGTAGTTAATCTTGTTTAAGTGAAGTATATTAGGTTTCCGTGCGCCTTCGCTTCTTGTGTTGTCTTCTTTTTCTGTGGTCTGTGCTTGATTCAGATCATTTCAGATAAATACACGGACAGCCGGCGTAGCATCCGGTAGCAAATTTTGAAATAAACTCATCCCCCTTTTCTGTATCATATAGACTCTGACCTGAGAATGAGGCTCCCAGAGCGAATCCCACGTCGACTTGAGACGCTGTACCATCGGCTGCGCCTCAACGCAGCACGAACTCCAACCGACATCGCCTCGGTCAAACCACAAACCCTTATTGTGATGACTGTGGTTTGCCGGAAACTGTTGAGCAAATTTTATTAGAGTGTCCGGCGCACAACCAGGAAAGGCACCACCTCGCCAAGAAGATCGAGTGCCTCAACAATGGATTTTTATAATTGAAAGCTCTTCTTGCACCATGGTCATCTCCATCATCCCAGCGAAAAGTGTTAGATGCACTGTTTGATTATTTACACGACATCGGCGTCGCAGAGACAGTGTAGAACTATACATCGTCATCCTGTGAGTCCTCCTGGACTTTTACGTGACCCACGGAACACTCCATGTTGGCTTCCTTTTGACCTCTTCCTTTTTTTCCCCTCTCTTTCACCCTGCTTCCTTTAGGGTCTTTATTCCCTTCACCCCATCCCCGCAGAGTAGCATGTAGGAGAATACATGCCTGCAGACCTCTCTGCTTTCTTCTAATAAAGAGTAATAAAGAGTAATAAAGAGTATTCTCTCTCTCTCTCTCTCTCTCTCTCAAGATGGCAAATTGTCGCGCACCACGCGCGTCTGTCTATCCGCCATTTCTCATAAGCAGCAGGGAAAGGAGGAAAATACTCGCAAACCAGTTCTGTTGGCGGCCCGCACGCCTTGCGCTTCCGGTGGACCAGCGTTGCCTGCGCTCGCTGGGCCGTTAATCGATCGGCGTGGTGTGCTCCGTGTGTCAGCGTGTGCTTAGTTTTTGCGTTACTTTGAACTGTTTTAGCCTAAGTTACGGTGCCTTTCAAGGCGCTTTCTTTGTTTGGCCAGCACTCTGCGGTCGTGGTTTGTGGGAACAACCCGAAAAAAAAAAAAAAAAACGCCGGCAGCATATGCGCACGACGTGGAGCGACGAAAATGCAGTGCCGTTGCATGTTTACGCTGTATCGCTTACCCATATACACCGAGTTGAGACGTCGATGTACGTCATGGCTAAACCGCAAAAAACTTCGTGCCGACGACTGTCATGTTGCCGTGTCAAACTGATGCACTTGGGCGGCAGCCAACATAGAGGGAGAAATCCATTTTTCACACACGAGGCTCTGGCAAGGGCGACAAAACGGGGCCCCCTTAAAATCTACAGGTAAATAACTTTATTCTAAACAATACACCATTTTAATGATTTCTGTTTTCTTTAATCAATTCAAACTTACCTACACTACTGTCAGTACAACCGGTTGGGGTTATAACATTCTCCACGTAATCCAACCTATAACGTTTAAAAATTGCTGTGGTTCATTTACTTTTTAGGCGAACGCATTACACTGCGAAAATGCATGAAAGGATAACTTTATCCTGCTATCGACTGCTTTTGGATGGCAGGATAAGCAGGCAGCACAATGTGGAAGCGAAATTCGAGATGTGTGAAAGTTTTGTTTGGAAAACAGCTGAACCTGGATGCAACGCGGATGAAGGAAAAGTTTCTCATCCTTATGCGTTGTCACGTAATCTAAAGTGCTACAACAAAGCAGCCATAGCTGACCGCGTAAAGTATTCAGTACATGCGGAGGGTCGACAAAGACCAGCTCTGAGCAGCAGTGGCAAGCGTGACCAGAGCTTTGGAATAGCAGTTTCACTGTTTTGTAGCAGTTTCACTGGCTAGCAGTTAATTTATACTCATCCGTAATCGTTACAAGACTAGTTGAGAAGGATCATGTTGTCACGGTGTCGTCTTATGCAGGCCAACTGGAGCAGCACAGACTCTCTTATTACAGTTGCGACGGGGAATGAATGAACGACTTTATTTACAAATAGGCCTGAGGCCCTGGGGGGTTAATGGAAGATGAGGGAAAGGGAGTCGAAAGCCTCAATGAAAATCTCATGTACGCTTAAATTCCGCTAACGTTAACGAGAGAGTGGACTGAAAGAAGTGAAGGACGAAGACCTATTGCCGGTGCTTTTCATCATTTATTAAACCCTTAAGGACCCCAGAGGGGTATTAAGGGGGGGGGGGGGGACAGAGTCGTCGTAGTACACATTGTGGCACAAGAAAAATATGGTTCGATACATGGTTCACTGGTAAATTTATACAACAAATTTAATTTGAGAATTTAACAACCAAAATTATAATAAACTAGAAAAGGCAGCACGGGCAAGTCGTCAGGATTACATAACATTAAAGGCTAAGGTGAGATAATAATTCTTTGAATTTGGCCGGATTGCGTTCGCGGACAAGAGAGTCTGAGAGCTTGTTCCATTCTTCGATGGCACGTGGTAGGAATGACATATTGAATGCGTTAGATGAACCATGCAATCGTTGGATGCTCAGGGAATTGAACAGACAGCGTGAGTACTGGGATGGTGTGAGCAGGAGGGAAGTGCGGAGATGGTGAAAGTGATAATACATTTTGTGGAAGAGGCATATCTGTCTAATTTCACGACTAATTGTCAGGGAGGGGAGGGAGAGGAACGCGTTTATGTCGGTGACGCTGAGATGCCAGTCATATTTAGAATTGATGAAGCGGGCTGCGCGGTTCTGAACTGATTCGATGCCATTTATTAGGTACGTCTGATGAGGGTTCCAAATAGCAGGTGCGTATTCAAGCTTGTTCGGTTGAAGGTCTCGTATGCCATTTTGCGTATGGTTGGGGGCGATAATGAAAGGTTTCGTGTAATGTAACCAAGCTCTTGGGATGCTTCCGCAACGAGTTGTAGTATGTGTTCGGACCAGGTGAGTTTTGTGGTTAACAGAATTCCCAGGTATCGGCATGATTCTACCAGTGAAAGGCAAGTTGATATTAAAGTGTAGGTGAAATTAGGTTCGGAATGGGTACGTGTTACGTGCAAGAATTTGAGTGTCAAAAAGTTGTCAAAAAGAGTGTCAAAAAGTTTAGTGTCATTAGCCAAAGAGAGCACCAATTTTCTATCATTTTTAAATTTTTTGTAGTAGAATTTGGTCTTGGTTGTTACTTATTCGGCGATAAATAGCGCAATCGTGGGCGAAGAGGCGGATAGTTGAAGAAATGTCGGATGGAATGTCATTGATATAGATTCAAAATAGTAGCGGACCGACAACTGAGCCCTGTGGGACGCCAGACAACACGAGTTTGGGGATGAACGATTGCCATCAATGACAGTGAATTGGCTGCTGTTAATTAGAAAAGCTTTAATCCAGAAAAGAGCTAGTGGATAAAGACAAAAGCACGAAAGTTTGGGTAGAAGTATTTGGTGAGGAAGGCGGTCGAAAGCTTTCGAAAGATCTAAAAAGATGACATCAGTTTGGAAAGAGGTTCAGATGAGGGTCAGCAGTAAATTCGAAGAGCTGAGTTTCGCATGACAAGTTCAGATGAAGGTCAGCAGTAAATTCGAAGAGCTGAGTTTCGCATGACAACCCGGGCCGGAAGCCGTGCTGTTTGTGGTAGAATAAGTGGTTGATTTCAAGGTGGCGCGAGATGTTATTGTATGTAATGATGATGGTTGGAGTTTTTCGGCGCAAGACCACCTGGGGCAAAGAGCGCCAAACAAAGTATCTAAAAAAAATTGTGGCTACTAAAGCCAGAATAACAATAAAATCAATTACCGGCGATGGTGATGGCTGGTGTATAGGGCCAGATTTGATTATGCGTGATAGGAAATAAGGTTTAAAAACTTAGCGTCTGACAAGTACTGAAACACACGTTTCACGGAAAACATGGCATCGTCACCCAGAAACAGCGATGGATGTAGGAGAATATGTTGTCTGTAGAGTTCTCTGAAGTGTTTGTGTCGTGTTGTGTGAAGTGCGTTGCATGTGATTAGTATGTGCACAACGGATAGGGCCTCTCCGCACCTGCTGCACTGGGGTCTAGAAGATCCCGTCAGCAGATACGAGTGCGTTGAATTGGGTGTGCCCTATCCGTAGCCTAGCGAAGGCGACTTCCGTGTCTGTTGCGTGTGTCTGTTGCGTGTGTCAGTGGTGTATGGTCCCAAGCGTGGTTCTATAACGTGTAACTTGTTATCTGTCTGTTCACTCCAGTGTGTTTGCCATGTTCTACGCAAGTGTTGTCTTATGTGTGGCTTCAGGTCTGTATATGGTACGGTTGTTATGTCTACAGTGTTCATGAGTGCAGCAGCAGCGGCCCTCTCGTCTGACAACTCGTTCCCAGCGATCCCAGCGTGTCCTGGGACCCAGCAGAGGAGCAGCTGATGCTTCTGCGCATACACAGACATGATAGTGTTAAATACAAGATTAACTATGTGGTTTTTGGGGGGTGTATGCGATGACAGTGCGCGAACAACACTCAGGAATCTGTAGATGATAGACTTCGGAATTTTATTTTCACGTATGTGTCGTACAATCAGTAAAATTCCATATGCTTCTGCTGAAAAAATTGTTGTGTGGGCGCTCATGGTTCTGGCTGCACTGAAATTCGGACCATGAGCAGCGCAGGAGACCATAGTGGAGGTTTTAGACGCGTCACTGTAAAATTCTGCAAGTGGGTATTTAAACTGCAGAGACAGAAAGTGCTGCAGTATTGCAGCACGCGGTACCTGATTTTTGTCAAGTTTCATAAAAGAAAGGTCGGAGGACACAGGACGAACTTTCCAAGGAGGTAAAATGTCTGAAAAGGATGATCTCTACACATCTAAAAACGAAGCGCTCAGATCCGAGGCTCGCTCTCTCACTCTAAGTAAAAAGGGCAGAGGAACGGATGGGCGATTTACAAAAAGCACAGATGGGGATGTGTCGTTAAAGACAGGATAAAAAGGATGGTTATTCAGCGATGAACTTTTAAAGGCAGAAAGTAAGCCCATGTACGTCCGTTGGTTCTCAAGGCTCCACTTTTTACACTCGGCATACAGACTCTCGACAGGGCTAGTGCGAAAAGCACCCGACGTAAGCCGTAGCCCCAAGTGTAGCACTGGGTCAAGCATGCGCAACGCTGTTTTAGTCGCCGACCCATATACCACACTGCCATAGTCTAAACGAGACCCAACCAAAGCAGTATAGAGCCGTAGTAGGAGTTTTTTGTCCGAACCATACGATTGGTGGGAGAGAACCTTAAGTATATTCATGTTTTTCAGACATTTATGTTAAAGTTCCTTGATGTGTGGGATGAATGTGAGTTTCTGGTCAAACACAACACCTAAGAACTTGTGCTCCTTGTTCACAGGAAGCGACACGCCATTAAGAGTAATGTCTGCGTCCGGATGGACCCCGCACTTCCTGGAGAACACAACGCAGGAGCTTTTTGCAGGATTCAATTTAAACCCATTCTTGTCTGCCCAGCCGGCAAGCTTCTTGACACCAAGCTGGACTTGACGTTCGCATATGGACATATTACATGATTTAAAAGATATTTGCACGTCCTCTACATACATAGAATAAGAGATTGTTGGTGGCAGTGCCTTTCCAAGAGAGTTCATCTTTACTATGAAGAGAGTGCAACTCAACACGCCACCTTGCGGCACGCCATTTTCTTGGACGTGAACCTTTGAAAGTGCACAACCAACTCTTACTCTCAACGTTCTCTCTGACAAATAACTAACAAGGGTGTCAACATATTACCCGAAACACCGAATGACCTGAGGTCACTAAGGATCCCATAACGCCAAGCGGTGTCGTAGGCCTTCTCGAGGTCGAAAAAGACAATTAAACAGTACTGCTTATGCACGAAGGCATCCTTGATGTATGAGTCAAGTGCAACCAGTTGATCGTTCGTCGATCGCCCCACCCTAAAGCCTGCCTGGCAGCTCTCGAGAAGACCATTGTACTCGAGGAAGTACACGAGCCTGCGATTGATCATCTTCTCGAAGAGCTTGCACAGGCAGCTCGTCAGGGCTATTGGACGGTAACTTGAGGGGGACGACGGGTCCTTTCCCTCCTTCAAGAAAGCCACTACAATGGCCTCCCTCCAAGAATGTGGAATGTGCCCCGAAAGCCATATGTTATTATGTAGATGTAGAAGTGCTTCAAGTGTGTCTGCGTGTAGGTGTTGTATCATTGTATATGTAATGTTGTCTGGGCCTGGAGCTGAGGGTTTACACGTGCTTAGAGCAGCCCTCAGCTCATGTAGTGAAAACAGGGAGTTGTAAGAAGTCTGTGATTTGTTGTTGTCGCGTAGGAACTTCTTTTCACAAGAGGCTTTATGTTTCAGGAAAGTGTTTGTGTACTGTGCAGAGCTTGACACGTGTTGAAAGTGTTGTGCAAGTGTGTTAGCCTGATCTTCTAGTGTGCCCCCAGTCGTGCTGATCAAGCGCAGGCTATGTGTATGTTGTCCGTTAAGTTTACGTATTCGTGTCCATACCTTGAGTGTGTCTGTGTATGAATTTACGGATGTTATGAAGGAGCGCCAACTATCCCGTTTTGCTTCATGGCGCACGCGCTTTCCCAAGGCCTTTGCTCTTTTAAAAGAAATTAAGTTAGCCGACGTGGGGTACCGGCGAAGGACACCCCACGCCTTGTTCTGGGCCACTCGCGCTCGCCTGCAGTCCTCGTTCCACCAGGGCCTCCTTGGGTTGCGTGGGGCACCGGAGGCCTGGGGAATGGACTTTGCGGCGGCGTCGAGGATGTGCGCCGTGAGCAGTTGGGTCGCCTCTTCTACGTGTAGGTGTTTTATGGATGTGTAGTGCAGTTTAGATGTTTCTGTGAATGTACTCCAGTTTGCTCTTCCCTCATTGAAACTTTTATGAGAGGAGGAAGTGTTTGTGCCTATGCCTATGTATGTCAATTTGGTGGGAAAGTGGTCACTACTATATGGGTTTGTGTCCACATGCCACTCAAGAAATGGGAAAAGAACTGCAGAGCCAAGAGCCAAGTCAAGATGTGCATAACTGTTTTGTCCTATGCTATAATATGTAGCTTGGTTTTTGTTAAAAAGGCATGCTCCCGATTATGTTAGATATTTTTCAATTAGGCTACATCGGGCATCTGTGCGGGGAGAGCCCCAGATTGAATTATGTGCATTGAGGTCGCCTAAGACTAAGTACGGTTCAGGTAGTTGATCTATCAGGGCCTCAAGATCAGTGTTCGATAGTTGATAATCCGGACGGATGTGGAGGGAGCATACCGTTATTAACCTATCATAAATTATTGTTCGAATCGCGACAGCTTCAAGCATGGTGTTTATGTGGATGGTGTGACACGCTAAGGATTTTCGGGCTACAATGGCCACACCACCTGAAGAATAAGTGCAAGTGTGCCTGTCTTTTCGAAAAACCAAGTAGCTATTCAAGAAGTTAGTATGTTTACTATTTAGGTGTGTTTCCTGAAGACACATGAGCCTTGGCTGATGTGAATGAAGTATCTCGTACACATCATCTAGATTGTTGATAAGGCCTGTACAGTTCCATTGAATGATGTTATCTGTTCCCATTATTTACATTTAAGAATCCCATTATTTACATTTACAATTAAGTGTGTGTGTGTGTGTTCATGTGTCGTCTTTCGGGGCAGGTACTCTGGGATTGGGCTTTTTGGGCCTTTTTGTAGGCTTGGAAGTCAGTGGCCGCTCCTTGCGCTGCGTTGCAGGCAGGAACGGTCCGACATCCATCTCGTCGTCGAATGTCCGAGGGGTGCCCAACGGACCGGGCCCCCCGGACTTGGCCCCCCCTCGGGAGCCCTTCGTTTGAGCCGCCACCGCCGAGGGCGTCCGGGGCACCAGAGGTGGCGCGGGCGGTGCGGTGGTGGTGGGAGCCGGTGCGGGGCCCGTGTTGTCTATCCTCTCGGCACCCTCCAACGTACTGGAGGACGGGGAGGTAGGGGCGGGAGCGGCACCGGTCGCTACGGAAGAGGTTGGCACCACAACCGCTGCTGCCTCAGCAAGCGGTGTGGCGACGGATTGGGCTGCGTGAGGCAACCCAGCGGGGGGCGGGGGCGGGACCAGGCCAGACTTGCTGAACTGGGTCCCTGTGGACAGCAGACGCCGCTCCGCCCCCCGGAGAGCTGCGTCGGCGTACCTCACTAGAGGGAAAGTGGCTAACCTCTTTATCGCCTCTGGAAAGGTAATGTTCTCAGTGACCTTAATGTTTATGATCTTTTTTTCTAGTTGGAATTTTTAGCACTTGCGGGAGTATGCCGCATGCGGCCCCCGCAGTTTACACAAGTGAGGGTTTGGGATGGGCAGTTCTCGCTCGGATGATCGTGCGCCGCGCATTTTGCACACGTCGTTCGGCCTCGGCAAGAGTTCGTACCATGCCCGAACCGCTGGCACTTGAAACAGCGCCGCGGGTTCGGGATGTACGGACGTATTGAGCACCGGATAACACCTGAATATATATGTTGTGGAAGAACTGCGCGGTCAAAGGTCAAGATGATGTGCTTGGTGGGAATCTCCTTGTCGTCTCTGCGGATGGTGATGCGTCTCACGGCAGTGACGTTCTGATCCTTCAAGCCGGCAAGGAGATCCGCATCCGTTTCGTTCAGGAGATCTGGCTCTGATATCACACTCTGCGAGCTGTTGAGGCTCCGATGGGGGTGTGACCCTGATGTCTAGATCAGCCAGTTTTGTCTGAGCTAGAAGCTTTGTGGACTGCTGCTTGTCATTTATCGATGAGGAGTTCACCAGACCTTTGTTTTTTGCACTTATACGATTTTCCTATTATTGCTTCAATATACTTGGCGATCAAGAAGACTGACTGAGATGCAAGAGGGTGGGTTGGATTGAGGGACTCCATGACAAGAAATCGAGAGTAATGATCTGGTTCAGGAAATGTTAAAGATGGCAATGGGGGAAACGATACTTCGGTGCAGCCCCTTTTAGGGGGCCGATTACGTTTGGGGGGGGGGGTTAGACAATACCATAAAGCATAGTATAAAAGCAGGGAGACGGGGGTACTTTCTCCTTTGACCTTACCCTGGTAGTCAAAGAGGTCCCGGAGCTCCCTGCCTGGTAGACAGGCAGGGAGCCCATCGGCCGGAGCTTGACCAAGGCTCCGACGGCCACCGTTTACGGCTTCTACCCTTCACCTTTAAACACCTCGCCACGGTTGGACAGGGCTTATGTTGGGAGCTCGGGGTCCGCGGTGTCGCTGCTCACCGTCACCATGAATACTCAAGGTGCCCCGTGCGGGGATGTTAGAGTATGTAATGTGTTCCAGTAATTTACAAGCTATACAAGTTAGTGAGATGGGACGGTAATTAGAGGGATCAGAGCGATTCCCTGCCTTAAATATCGGTGTTACTTTACTTATATTCCAATCAGTCGGAAAGATTCCAGTAGAAAGGGATTGGTTAAAGATAATAAACAATATTCGACTCGAGGCAGCGATTGTGCCTTTGAGTACCTCCGCGAAGATGCCCCAGCTTTGTCGCCATTTTGTAATTCTGTAGTTAAAGGTGCGTTCTAGTTTTATCTACACGCTGCAATATTGTATTGCGATGCCAATAGCGTAGTAATCGCCTCGTGGAGAGCCCATGGCGAGCACGAGTATAAGCCAGTTATGCAAGCATTACTCGCTCCGCATTTGTAGTCTCCGGTTCGATAGGCAAGGCCAATCGGAGGATGTCACGAGCAAGGCGGCATTGAAAATCAGTATTTACTTGACGATATCGATTTTATGCCAGTCGGCACCATACCGGTAGTGTTTTCATCGCGAGACTACGGAGTGCCACCGGCATCCCCACCTCTGCTACCACAGCTAACAACAGACGGATCGCCATCGCCCACCATGGTAGCAAATTAGATTTTGTAACCCACTGTTTCGTTCTCCTGCAGGTGATAAAAACAAAACAGAATCCAGATATCCAAATACTGCAACCGCAAACTTAACTGGGTAACGCGCGGACAGCGAACGTAGGCACGAGAAGAACGGAACCCTTAACAGCCCGGCATGGCCGTTGCGGCGGTGGCTTCATAGACGGCTGTGCCGTCTCGCCAGAAAAAGCAAAATGGCGGCGCCCAAGTCAAGAAAAGGAAATGGCGCATAGACCGTTTACAGGCCTATACAGGCAATACAGGCCCGCTTAACCCTGTATTGCCCGAACAATGAGAGCAATAGATAAAAATTCTTATGCTTTACACATTATAGTTTGGGACTTAAACAAACAAACAAACAAAATTTTTTTCACGGAGCTATAAAATTACATAATGTATTATAAACGCATAAAAGTAAGCATATATATACCTACATATACAATCTAGGCATATACTGCAGCATATACCCATTTACATGTAGGCATAGGTATACCTTCATATAAAGTACGTATAAAATTGTATCATATACCCAGTAAAAAAGTCTATTATACGCCCATTAAAAGTAGGTGTAGATCCGCCGGGCGCGCTTTTGATGGAGGAATCCGTCTTTCAAAGTGCACTTGTTACTCGATGCGGCCAGTTATCGAGGTATAGTTCTTTTAAAAAAACGCTTAGGGGTATCACAAATGATACAGTGGGCATTTCTTGGCGGTCGAAAGGCCGAGCTGCGAGCAAAAAGAATTCGAAAGATGGCGCTTCTGATATGATACGTTGGACATTACAGTGTTAAACCACATGGCGCTAGCACCGCTGCCGCCATACTGGGCTTCAGCGCACGTCAGGTTTGGTTTCCGCTGTAGACTGTCATGGCCCGCTGAGGAGTGCGTCGTTCGTGATATATGAAAATAGCCATAATTTAATATTGTCGACGCGTTCGTAGCTCATGTAGGTCACCGCGACATAGATAGTCCTCGGAAGTGCTCCAAGTACGGAATCATGCGAATGCCCTTGCGCGCCGCCAACACTATGGGTTTGTCCAGTCATTCACTCTTAACAACTCTGATTACTTCCTTAAACCAGGCGTGTCGTGCTGATTACAAATCAGATGAGGTGTGAAGAGGCAGCAAAAAAATTAGCAGCGGCTTAACTGGTTATTCTTAGCTTTCCTGGTGGTTCTCTCGCTTACTGCTGCTTCAATGACACACACACGGCATGCGCATTATTTTTCTTTGATCATCAACATGGTTTCCGGAAACTACTATCATGCGAAACACAACTGGCAGAATTCACACATGATATACTTCACTTCATGGATGAAAATCTTCAAACTGACGCCATCTTTTTAGATTTCTCTAAAGCATTCGACCGTGTTCCTCATAACCTATTACTCTCTAAACTATGCAGCCTGGGAATCCCTGCCAACATAATTTTCTGGATATAAAATTTTCTAAAAAACCGTAAGCAGTTCACCAGCGCTAATGACCACGACTCACCTCTCTCCGACGTAACGTCAGGCGTCCCCCAAGGTGCCTGTCTCTCCCGGCTTCTCTTTCTAATATACATAAATGACTTACCCACCAATGTGCTAACCAAATTAAGACTTTTTGCCGATGATTGCGTTTTATACTCTCCAATCTGTACACCAGACGACAGCGCTAAACTTCAACATGATTTAGATTTAATTGTAACTTGGTGTGATAAATCACTAATGCCATTAAACCTGAATAAATGTAAAATTATGTCATTCACCCGCAAAATGAGCCCAGAAAAATTTACCTATAGCATAAAGTCTGTTCCCATTAGCCCTACACAATAATACAAATACCTCGGAGTACACCTGTCATCGTCGTTATCATGGTCAACGCATATTCAAATCATCTGTTCAGAAGCTTCACGCACTCTCGGATACCTGCGCCGCAACCTAAAATTATCCTCGCCAGACATTAAAAAGTTAGCTTATGAAACTTACGTCCGACCGAAACTAGAATATGCTTGCTCAATTTGGCACCCCTCACAAACATATCTAACTAACGATTTAGAAAGGATCCAGAACCGCGCTGCCCGTTTTATTTGCTCCCAATACACTAACGATATCAGCGTTACTGCACTAAAAGAATCATTGAAACTGCCGTCACTTGAATCTCGTGGTATCATTTCTCGATTGTGTCTAATGCATGCTTTCTATTATCAGCCTAAATCACGGCACGTCCTCCTTCAACCATCGCACAGAACTTTATCCCGCATAAACCACAGTCACCCTATCGGACCAATAAACGGACACACCTCTGCAATGATTACTTCTTTCTTTCCCAATGGGATAACACTGTGGAACAAACTACCTGATAATATAGTCACGTGCAATAACCGCCAAATTTTCCGCAGTAAACTAAAATGTCACGTGTCGCAATCTAACTGAATGTGCTGTTTTCCCTGCCAATGTTTAAATACTTTTTAACTACTGTATAAACTGTTGCCGCTTTTCTCTGGAAGCTTACCTTTGTACCTTTACTTTTTATTTGCATTTGGCAATATTGAAGTTTTGCTTTGCATATTGTACCTTTTTCTTTCTTTCATTGATCTCGGAATGTTTACGCTTGGAACCCTTCGAGTTTTGTTGAGTTGTTCATCATACCTTGTACTCCGCCCCCCTTTATGTAATTCCTTCGGGCCTTTAAGGTGGAATAAATGAAATGTGATACATGTATATTTATCAAGCGGCTCCGGCACAGCGTCACCAATCGCCCCAGAGCTAAGCTGGTTCCACAGACGCACGCCGGTGTTGCTGCGACGCACGAACCATCGGTTCCACACCCAGCCACCCCTCGCATGATCATCAAGTGGACCGGGCCGCCACGTGCGGAACGAAGGTCGGCGAAGACGCTGGGTGCATGGGGTGCGTGAGAGACGCCGGGCAGCGAGCAATGTTCTGTGCCCCGTGTGATGTCACTGCCCCTCGCGCATGCGCAGCACGGCTCTCCAGGACTCGGGAGCTACGCGAAGCTGCCCAACCTTGGCCAGTGTAGCTGACGCTGAAAAACTTTTTCATTTATTGATTACAACTGTGTCTCAGAACCCATGTTGTCTGTTTGCGCCCTCAGCGATGACAACGCGTGCACTTTGCGAAATCCACCCTCGAAGGCACCATCACCTGTGAAATCTTCGTCTATAAATTTCGTTGCACAAGTCTTGCCAGAGTTGAATCGTATTATGCGTTACATTTCGGCGTGGACTGACGCAGCGCCAAAACTGAAAAGTTGATGCTTGGGTGAGTTGGTGTTCTATAATGTTGAATTCACAGTGCAAACAAGAAACAAGGACGATAGGGAGAGCACGACACACAGGCGCTGAATAACAACTGAAGTTTATTGCTGTGACGTCTGGCATACAAATACAGCAGAAATCAAGGCAACAAAGAAATCGACACCTAAGATGTGAAAATAAAATATAACAATTCCGCCATGACATCATTACCACCTTCTGCTTACGAACCGTCTAGATAGTTGATTTCTTTTGATGATAGCGCGATAGAAGGGACGCTTACACACTTTTCTTCTCTTTTTGCTATCTTATGAGCCTCAATAATCTCCAACGTCAGTTTATGCCTATTTTTACACAATATTGCGCTATTACTGAAGATAGGCTCGCACCCAGGACCGTCCCTCAATGTACTCCTAGGTGACCACTTTTGCTTTTTTCCACGTTGTAACTGTGTTCCTTTAGCCTATCGTTAACACATCTCCCCATTTGCCCGATATATTCTCTGCCACACAGTAAAGGTATGCTGTAAACTACGTTTGCAGCTCATGGGATGAACGGTCGTTGGTGCTTCTTCGTCCCATGTTCATGCCAAGTTCATCCCATGTGCCGCAAACGTAGTTTACAGGACCCTCCAGGACCCTCCACAGGGCGCTGGTCAAGCAGGGAGAGGCCGACTTGAAGAAGCGCCTCGATGACAAGTACCTGCCGGCTACCCCAGCGGAGAGCACTCGGACTACCAAGGCGAGACCAACGAGCGGCTAGACGAGGACATAGAAGTGTGGGATGTGAGAGCGGCCCTACACGACCTGAACACCTAGTCAACCACCGGACCTGACCGCGTGACGAAGATAGCACTGAAGAATCTGAACGAGAGAGCGACCGAGAATCTCACGGAGTACTACAACAGGTGCTGGCGAGCCGGGAAGCTCTCAAAGCAGTGGAAGGCGGCCAAGACGATCCTGATCCCCAAGCGGGGCAAACCACCGAGCATCGAGAACCTCCGACCGATCTCGCTCACGTCTTGCGTGGGCAAGGCGCTAAGCACGTGCTAATGAACAGGTGGCAAAGGTACCTGGAGGAAACGGAGGTGTACCCGAACACCATGATCGGGTTTCGGGACAAGCTCGGGACGCAGGACACCGTGATACACCTGAAGAACTAGATCCTGGACAACCGGGCGATCTTTGGCCTGGACCTGCAAAGCGCCTTCGACAAAGTGTGGCACTCGGCGATCGTGACCCGGCGATTCTGGCACGACTGAACATTGGGAAGAGAACGTCACAGAGGACTTCCTGGTGGAGCGGGCCACCGAGGTCAACGTCGGTGACCTGACGCTCCCGGAGAAGAAGCTCGGCAGTGTCGGGACCCCCCCAGAGCTCGGTCATCTCGCCGCTGCTCTTCAACCTAGTGATGATCGGGGTAGCCGAACGACTCGCGAGGGGCAGGGGTCCGATACATAATTTACGCCGACGGCATAACGCTGTAGGTCCCGGGACGAAGCGACGGACACAGAGAGCACGCTGCAAGAAGCAGTGGATGCCATCGAGGAGCAACTGGACGGGTCCGGACTCGTATGCTACCCGAGCAACTCCGAACTCCTGGTGATCCCACCGAAGAGAACAACCAGGAAAAATAGAGGGGAAGAAGAGTCACCAGAACAGCAGGAGATGATCAACGTCAGAACGAGCGGCGGCCACACGATCCCGGAGGTCGAGAGGATCCGAGTGCTAAGCATGTCGATAGAGCGCAAGCGCATGAACGGCGAGACGGTGAACCGCCTCGCGGCTAAAGTCACCGCGGCCACACGGCTCATCAGTAGGGTGTCGAACAGAAAGGCAGGCATGAAAGAGGAGAGCCTCACCCGACTGGTGCGGTCTTTCGCCAAAAGCCATATCACGTACGTCGCTGCGTTCCACAACTGGAGGCAGTGCGAGCGAAACAAGATCAACGCGCTCATACGAAAGACGTACAAAGCGGCACTCGGACTAATCGACTGCACGAGCACCGAGAAGTTCGTGGCCCTGGGGGTGAACAACACCCTGGAGGAGACCGCGGAGGCGCAGAGGAGCGCCCAGATCTCAAGGCTATCGGAAACGAGAACGGGCAGACAGATGCTGCACGACCTGCGTCTGACACCGAGAGAGGAGGGAGCCGAAAACGAACAGGTACCTGTGCCGGACGGCACAGGCAGACAGTTACAAGTCTGCCCGGTACCGAAAAACATGAACCCCGAGTTAAAAAAGGAGCGAAGGACAGCGTGGGCCAAGGCGCTCGTGGACCTCCACACCAGAGGCGAAGGGGCCATGTACGTGGACGCGGCGGAGTACCAGGAGAGCGAGAAGGCCTACGCCGCGTCGGTCGTGAGGGCGTCGACTGGCGAAACGATAACGGCGGCGAGCATGAGAACCCAGAAGGCGCACCGGGCAGAGGAGGTGGCCATCGCCCTGGTCATCGCCGACCCCGCGTGCGCGATGGTGCTGTGCGACTCAAGAACGGCGGTGCTTAACTACGGTAGAGGGACAGTGTGCAGGGAGGCCGCGCGAGTACTACGCACGGTCGACCTCGACGGTGAGAGGAGGTGCGTGGCCATCAAGTGGTTCCGGCACACATGGGCATCGATGTGTCGGTCCGGGGCAACACCAACTGTTGAGTAGTGTTTTCTTTGTCGAAAACAGTACGGAAAACCGCAGGCGTGAACTTGCCTTTGGATATTAGCGAGTTCCCGCTCGACTGCGCGTAACTTAACGGGGCGGCTGGTGCCGCGCGCGCAGGAGATCTCCTAGGAACGATGCGAACAGTGTGGGGTTCACTTGAAGATCTGTTTTATTATACGCACAGGCATACACTACAGAAAGAGGGTAAGGGCACGAACAAAGAGGAGAGTCTCGGTGCCTCAAATGGCGATGGTTGGCGTCGGTTCGTCTGCAAGCGCGCACACATATAAACACACGTCGCTCGCTGGCGCCGCACCGTCCGTGGTCTGTGGCATGGTGTCGGATGCGCCGCATGGTGTAAACAGCGGCCGCTTTTCGTTCCGATCCTCGTCTTCGGTTACTTGATCCGGGGCCTCCAAAGTCCTCCCGAGCTCTTCCCCGTCAGCGACGTGTAAACTTTAGACACGCCTTCCGAGAACGGAGGAATTCTTAACATCCTCCCCCCAATGAGCCTCTGCTCATTCTTATTACAGCTCCAGAGGGTAAAGCGCTTGAACTGGCCGCCGTAATTCTTTCTTGTTAGGAAGAACTATTCTGCAGGCCCGAGCCTTTCCGTCTCGTCCGGGAAACGTCTCGACCACCCTGCAAAGTTTCCACAGCTGGCGAGGTGTTTTATCTTCGCCGAGCAAGACAATGTCTCCCTCCTTGACGCTCTTCTGCGGGAGCCCCGCTGCGAAGTGCGCCGAACGTAGCTCCAGCAGATATTCGCGTCTCCATCGTCTCTAGAACAAATCCATAAGGGCGCTGCGTCGCTGCGATTGCCTTGTGACTGTACTTTTCGTAGATGTCGTTACGATATTACCACCGGGGGAGGGCAACTTGTAAGCCTACGTCCGATGAGTAAGTGCGACGGGGTCAAAGGCGTGAGTTCTTCCACCTGAGAGTGCACGTAGGTGATTGGACGAGAATTGACAACCGCTTCCGCCTGAGTGAGAATGGTTACTATGCTGTCGTAGTCGAGTGCACTTCTTCCAAGAACCTTTCGGAGAACGTTCTTGACTGTACGTACCATTCTCTCCCAGAAACCACCCCACCATGCTGCTCTTTCCACTATGAATTTCCAAGTTATTCGATGGTCACTTAGGTATGCCTGAGTGTCGCTTCCCTTGATGGCGTGGAAGATTTTGTTCATGTCCGCTGAGGCTCACTTGAATGTGAGAGCGTTGTCCGAGTACACAGTTTTCGGTATTCCTCTTCTCGCAATAAATCTCCTCAACGCCATAAGAAATGTCTCAGTAGTGAGGTCTCTTACCAGCTCTAGGTGTACCGCCCTGGTTGTAGCGCAAGTAAAGAGCGCTATATAAGACTTCCGCATGCTTCCTTGGTCCGTGTAAAATATGGGGCCCACGAAGTCTACACCCATAACCTCAAAGGGGTCCGCCTGAGTCACCCTGTCAGCTGGTAGCGGGGCCTGAGCTTCCGCGGCAGGTCGACAACTCTGTCTTTGACACGGCACGCAGCGTCTTATGGCTGATTTCACGGCTTGTCTTGCACGAATGATCCAGTAGTTCTCACGGAGGTGGGATAACGTATCTCGTACTCCTGCGTGTAGAAGCCGCTTGTGTTCCCCGCGAATCAGAAGGCCAGCGTAAGGGTGCCTCGCAGACAGAATGATCGGATGTATTGTTCTCTCTTGCTCTGTACTGTTTTGCAGCAGACCTCCAACCCGTAGCAGTCCCTCGTTGTCTAGGAACGGGTTCAAATCTTTTATCGGGGATTTTCGGTCGAGCGGCTTGGATGCACTGAGGGTCCGTACTTCATTTCCGAATGTTTCCATCTGTGAAATCCTCAGCCAGTACCTCTCCGCCTCGGTCATCTCTTCGGCTGACAGACTCCCCACCCTTTTCTCCGAAGAGGTTCGGCAGTTGTAGAGGAAGCGCTTGATCCACGCTGTTGTCCGAAGCACTCTAGTGAGGGAACTCTTTTCGCTTAGGTTTATCAGAACAGCTGGTTCGCCGTCTGTTATGGTGTTTAGCACCGGCGTTCTGATTTCTTCTTGCCAGAGTTGGGGATCAGCAAGGCAGGGTTCGAAGGCGGGGTACGTTTTGCTTTTGTTGAGCCACTCTGGCCCTTCCCACCATTGCTTAGCATTCACCAAAACTGATGGTAAGATACCCCTGGTTAATATGTCTGCGGGGTTTTCCTTTCCGGGACAGTGCTTCCACATCCCGGCGCATGCGGGCAAGGACGTGTCGAGTAAGAACGCAAACCACAACGAGACGGCACACGCGGAGGCGCGAGCACTCACCAACCGCGCCCCCGCAACTGACCGTCCAACGTGGTTCAGTGCTAAGGACCGAATGACAGACTATAGCGAAATAACCAAAGCCTACCGCCTGTCTCGGAGGACCTTCCCACCTCCGGACCTGGGGTTGAGCCGGGCGGAGGCAGTGCTACTAAGACAACTTCAAACCGGGTCCCTACCCACCCCGGCTCTGATGCACCGAATGTATCTGGAAGCATACCCGACTGCCAAGTGCCAGCTCTGCTGCAGGGAGACTGCAGACCAGAAACACATTTTATGGAACTGTGTCACGAGCCCAATGGAAGCGAGGTCAAGAACCATCCCGCCACGGCTTGCAGAAGCCGCAAGGAGCTACACCTACGAAAATCAACACTGGGCCGTCCAGCAGGTCCTGCGGGCGCTCGCAAGGCATGAGACTCGCGAGTCGGCAACGGCGAGCTCACGTCTTGGATGAGTAGCCACCAGGATGACGCCGAGGCCCGCGTCGCGGCGCGTAAAAACGTCGTTCTGCCGGCTTAAATAAAGTTTAATCAATCCAATCCACACTGCGGGATTGGTCAGTTGTTGTATCTCTTGGACTCGGTTTGAAACAAAAGGCTTCCATTTGGAGGCGGAACTTTTGATCCAGCTTAAGGCTATCGTTGAGTCTGTCCAGCAGTGAACTGTCATGCCTTCAATTCCCAACTGTTTCGTCAGGTTTTTTGCCAGCCGTGCGCCGATAACGGCTCCCATCAATTCCAGTCGCGGTAGTGACAGTTGCTTGAGAGGAGCCACTCTCGCGTTAGCCATCAACAATGTCACCGTGGTGCATCCATTTTCTGTCCTTGCTTTAACATAAGCAACAGCGCCGTATGCCTTTGGGCTGGCATCACAGAACACATGGAGCTCCACTTCTGTGCACGCATGGCTGAGGTCACGAGCGAGCAGCCTAGGTGTTGCGATCTGCCTCAGCATAGGCAGCTGGTGGCCCCACTTGTCCCACGTCTCAGCTATATCGGGCGGGAGAGTTTCGTCCCAGTCTGTCCCTCGTTCCCACAGTCTCTGAAACATTACTTTCGCAGTAGTCGAAATTTGCGCGAGGAAGCCAAAGGGGTCAAACACGCGTGCAGATGCCTGCAGAAGAAATCGCTTCGTGTCTTGTCGCTTGCTCAAAAAGTCAATCAGCGTGTTCATCTCAAACACAAAATCGTCACTTTCTGGCCTCCACTCGACTCCAAGAATTTTTGTCATTGTCACGTCGGAAAATCCGCTTTGTGTTCGATCTGTTTCCGACAATTCCTCTTCGAGCTTGAATTCGTTCGATTTCCATTTACGGAGGTTCATGCCAGCTAGCTGCATGATTTCCTGTGATTCTCGACAAATCTTTTCCGCCTCCTCCAGGTTGTCAGCTCCCGTTACAAGATCGTCCAAGTACAAGTGGTCACGTAGTATCTCTGATGTTGCAGGAAACAAGTTATGCACAGAGTCGAGATGGTGCTTTAAGGTAGCTGCGAGCAGAAATGGACTAGAGGTAACTCCAAAGGGCACTCTTGTCATTCGATACTCCTTGATCGGAGGAAGAACTTCTCCCCGTCTGGGAACGCTTTCGTACCAAAGGAAGGGTAGTGCATCGCGATCCATTTCCGCAAGCCCAACCTGGAGAAAGGCCTTCTCAATGTCAGCCATGATGGCCACATTGTGCATCCTGAACCTAATGAGGATATCCGACAGGTTCGGATTTAGGTTCGGCCCAGCAGATAGTACCTCATTCAAAGACCGCTGACCTGGTGCGCTTGACGAAGCATCAAAAACTACTCTTAATTTGGTAGTTTCACTGCTCGGGCGCGTTACGCCACGATGCGGCATGTAATAAACAGGCCCCCTCGGGGACTCACCCGCTTCGGGAACTTCCTCAGCGTGTCCGGTAAGGAGGTAGTCCCGCGTCGCCCTGTCGTAGGCCTCAGCCGTGCTTTCACTGCGCAAAAGCTTTGTAGTCAGAGAGGAGAGCCTCGCAAGAGCCGTCGTCTTGTTATCCGCAAGCTGGTGTATGTTTTCTTGCCAGGGAAAGGCAACGCAGTAGCGACCGTCCTTGTAAGCGACGTTTTCTTTGAAGTCCTGTAGCACTTGCTTCTCGGTGTGGGTGTTATCTGGCTTGTCCGTAATGCCTATGTGCTCCAGCTCCCAGAATAATTTTAGCTGCTTGGAAAGATTGTCGTCATCCAGGTCGGCGCTTACCGTTACGCGCAAGACCCCGGTGCTGGCGTAATAGGCGACAGCGGATGACGAAGTTGACGCACTTCCCTGCAACGTCCATCCGAAAACCGTCTCCACGGCGACGAGCCCGCTTTGTAGGCGCTTGATGTTACCGGTGGCCACCTCCCAGTAATAATCGGCTCCTAGGAGGAGTCCTACTTCGTCGAGACGGGACCCATCGACCGAGCGGTCGGCGACCTCCATTCCTTGTTCATTAAGGTATGCCACGGTGGTTATCTCAGGAGCTGGTATCACGTCGCAGCAAATATGAGGGACCTCCAACGCTTCCACTCGGACTTCGTTTCCGCTGTGTTGTTTGCGCAGCCACAGCTCGACGCGGCGGCATTTTCTTTGCTCAGTGGGCCTCTCGTTGCCAAAGGTCATAATTGTCAGTTTTTCCTCTCCCAGGACGCGGAGTTTTAGCCGTCGCGATAGTTCTTGTTTCACAAATGTGCGCTGACTTCCGCCGTCGAGAAGGAGCCTCACTTTGGATTGCTCGTGAGGTCCCTCTGCCCAAACTTGAGCAGTTTGCAGCATAATGCGGACAGCGCCAACCGTCGCTGCTGCCTGAAGTGACGACTCTGCGGTAGGCGCTGGCGGGGCCGCAACCTGGCTCGATGGTTCCTGGGCGGGTCTGTTGTTGAGGCCACAAAGAGCAGTGGCGTCTCGAGCTGAGCACTTCGCGCAAGTGAGCCATTTTGCCGTACGACATTCAGCTGCTCGATGGTTTCGTTTGGTGCATTTGAAGCAACGTTTCTCTTGTTTCAGTATGTTGCTCTTTTGTTCGAGAGAAACGCCCGCCTGGCAGTCGGCTGTCAGGTGATCACGTGCTTTGCAAAAGGCGCATGCATTTTCCTTCTTATCCGCGAACGCTGACAGGACTGACGACGATGCCTGCTTTTGGTCGTTTCCCATGCGGTTCTGTTTGTTTCGTGGCGAATGAGACTCTTGAAACCGACAAGTACCGTACTCTGCTCTCTCTCTGCTCTCGATTTCATTTCGCAGGAAGTCTAGAAAACTCAGTAGCTCATCCTCAGTTCCATCACTGCGAGCTGTCTTCCTGCGACAGTACTCCAAGCGAAGCTCCTTTGGAATGCTCTTTCGGAGGACCGTGAGCAGCAGCACTCCGTAGCCGCTCGGCGGCACGCCCAACGCCTCCAAACTTCGGACACCAGCCTGAATTTCATCGTACAGCATCCTCAGCCTCCCTGTTTCCTCGACGTTCAGCACGGGTCGAATCGACAGCAACCGCGACATATGATCCTCGATGATCACTTCATCTTTGCCGAACCTCTCCAAAAGGGTTTTGACGGCGATTTCGTAGTTTCTGTCTGTCAACGTAAGGCCTTCGATTGCAGCGGCAGCTCGTCCTGTCAGATAGCTTGAGAGATACTTAAATTTGTCAATGGCTGGAAGCGCTGAATTCTTGTGGATTGTCGACTCGAATTCGTTCCAGAATTTCGGCCATGAGCGCACGTCTCCGTTGAATTTCGCAATTGAGAGCTTCGGAAGTCTGGTGGTTGCCTCCTGTGATTGAAACGACGTCGTACTTGACGCGGGAGCCGAGGACTGTGTGTTGCTCGTTGAACTGGTGTTAACTTGCGATGAAACCGCCGGGGCAATGTCGCTAGCTGTTCCCATTTTGATAGCTCTTTTGAGGATTGTTTTCATCGAGCTTATTTTTGTGCTGTACGCACTACAGCTGGCCAATTCTTCATCAAGCTGGTCGATGTCTATCTTCTTTTCGACGTTCTCGTTAGCTACTCTAAGCTCTTCAGATTGTTGGATAAGCAAGTCAAACAATTCTTCCAGCTCACCGATCGCTGCTGGTGACGCTTGCAGTAGCTCGTTGGCGGTTGCAAGGGTCTTGTCGATGCTGTTGCGAATTGCTGCTTGCTTTCTCTGGAGTCGATCCATGATGCTCTCGGTGTCGCTTGGTCGACTTCTCCCGGGTTTCGGCACCAAAATGTTGAGTAGTGTTTTCTTTGTCGAAAACAGTACGGAAAACCGGAGGCGTGAACTTGCCTTTGGATATTAGCGAGTTCCCGCTCGACTGCGCGTAACTTAACGGGGCGGCTGGTGCCGCGCGCGCAGGAGATCTCCTAGGAACGATGCGAACAGTGTGGGGTTCACTTGAAGATCTGTTTTATTATACGCACAGGTATACACTACAGAAAGAGGGTAAGGGCACGAACAAAGAGGAGAGTCTCGGTGCCTCAAATGGCGATGGTTGGCGTCGGTTCGTCTGCAAGTGCGCACACATATAAACACACGTCGCTCGCTGGCGCCGCACCGTCCGTGGTCTGTGGCATGGTGTCGGATGCGCCGCATGGTGTAAACAGCGGCCGCTTTTCGTTCCGATCCTCGTCTTCGGTTACTTGATCCGGGGCCTCCAAAGTCCTCCCGAGCTCTTCCCCGTCAGCGACGTGTAAACTTTAGACACGCCTTCCGAGAAGGGAGGAATTCTTAACACCAACCATAACGAGACGGCAAACGTGACGGCGCGAGGACTTAACAACCGTGCCGCTGCGGAAGCTTCTGACCCACCGCGGTGGTGGAGGGAGACCCATGACCGCACGACCACCTACACCGAGATCGTGAAGTGGCACGGACTGAGCAGACGAAAGGTACCGCCACCCTGCCCGGGCCTGGCCCGAGAGGAAGCAGTGATATACCTTGGCCTTTCCCTCCCATGGCGGACGAGGCATATTTCTACAAGAAAACCCTCAAAGAGCACTACCAACACCTCCGGAACTCGCTACAGACTCTTCCACCACCACACATTACCCTATCCATTGCACAAGTGCGCACCCTTCGGGAAATCCAGCTGAACACCCTCACCACTCCGGCACGTCTTTACCACTACGGCTATCGCTCCCACCCATACTGTCCCAACTGCCCCGCTACGTACGCAAATGTTGAGCACATCCTTTTCTCCTGCCCCGCTGCCCAGCAGTCTCCTCATTACCCTAACAACCCCTCCTCCGAACTAGCGAATGTGGTTGGCGTCGGCGGCCCTCGATGACCAGCGAGCCATGATTCTTCTTGCGGAAGAGTACGACGCATAGGTCTTAATCTGACCAGAAATAAAGTTTTTTCTCTCTCTCTCTCTATACCGGCATCTCGAAAAACAAACTGCGCGCAAATTAACGGGGACAAGAACACATGAAGACGGCACAAGCGCACACTCGCGAATAGCTTATTATTGCATAATTCAAAGCTTGAAATGCCCAAGCGCCCAATCGCCACGCCCCCAATGCATCACAGTTCTCGGCCGTAACAACAAAACCACCAAACGAACTTTGAGGCGCACGAATGGCGAAAAATCAGCAAAGATGACCGTATCATACATGGATTAAGACCCACCTCCCACCCCCAGCATGCATGCCCAGAAGAGCCCCGAAATAGCGCTCAATGTGCATCTAAATATGTGACTTCTTGATTAAGCAGAGCGATAGAGAGGTGACTGATGCAATCGGAACCAGCTTTTATGATGTGACTGGCTTCTACAATTTCTCACGTTTGCTGATTCTTATGTCGGAAAAGGATGGCTGTGCGCTCAAACACAGGGCCACAATCAGGTCTGCATGCGCGGCAATGAGAAGATAAGTGGCTCAGGTCACGTTTTTCCTTTGAATAGGTATGTTCTTTAAGCCTGACATTCAAACACCGTCCCGTTTGGCCAATGTATACTTTGCCACAGGCAAGTGGTATCGAATAAACGACCCCCGAGCACACGGTACCAACTTCTTTTGGTGATTAATGCCACATGTCCCCTGACGGTTTTTAGGGGCGAAGCTCTTTAAGGCGTGGGTCTGTCCATCCTCGACGTATGTATGTAGCCACCTCTAGTTTAGTTCTTGGATTGTTTACTAGATGGCGTGGCTACCTCTAGTTTAGTTCTTGGATTGTTTACTAGATGGCGGTACTTGTATATGATGAAACGATGCGCTTGGATTGTTTACTAGATGGCGTGGCTACCTCTAGTTTAGTTGTTGGATTGTTTACTAGATGGCGGGGAGCGTTGTAATAAAATCCGTTCGCTGTTGGCGCGCGCTCGGAGTCGCCCGATGGATAAGGCTGCAGATGTGCGAGCCCGCGAGGCAGAAGCGCTCCGTGAAGCTGCGCGACGCCGCCGCCAAGATCCTGCCGTACGAGAGCGGGAGGCCGAAGCGTGTCGTCTGGCTGCGCGACGACGCCGCCAAGATCCCAGCGTTCGAGAACGAGAGGCCCAAGCGTCACGGCAACGGCGCGAGGGCCCTGCCGTACGCGAAGCGGCACGGCTGCGGCGCGAAGAGGATCTCCAAAACGTCAGAGAACGGGAAGCGGTGAGAAAGCTTCGCGTATCGGCAGGCAGACCCCGATGCAGTGAGAGCTCGTGAGGCGTCTGCAAAACGCATCAGGCGAGCTCAGCCCCAAGGTGCTGACGCGCGGTTTAAGCGAGACTTTCTAGACGTTACGTTCGGACACAGATGTAGTGGGCGAACTTTCACTGAAGAGTCACGGTTTTACCGATGATTTCCCCTCAGGAGCTTCGCCACTCATCATCATTCACCCCGTGGATATGCTGTGAATTTTTTTGCCTTTTTATTCACTCTTGTACAGATCTTCCCCAACTATTAGGAGCCCAAAATACTACGCTCACGTCATACCGTCCTGCCACTTTTTCTTAGTCCGTGAGACCTCTTATGAACATAGGGCACCACGGCGAAGTTTTTCGGTTTTTGTTTTTGTCAGCAGGTATTTGCTGACCTCGCCAGCTTGCATTTTCCGCTGAGACCTGCAGCTTTTTCATCGCACGCCAAAACAGGAAGAGCCCAAGGAGAAATGCAACTTCCACAGCCATGCGGGGTCATTTTATTTCACGGTTCTTCGTAATTATAAAATCGTGCGGCCACAGCCAACCATTTTAGCGTACGCTAGCTGGAAAAGAAACCTGCAAAAACAAGTTTTAGACAATTATTAATACAGGAAGAAGTATCTCATATTGCGCCAAGTTACAGACATTTGGCTTTACTGGAGTAAGGGAGGGCGTAGAAATAAAAGAAAACTAAAGTTATCTGACAACCTTATGTTGTGTGGAACGCCTGAACAGGAAACTAGGTGGCGTACGCGAATCAAAACAGCGCCCATACGACATTTATATGCGATTTTTTTATGATCACCATCATTAAAAATCGAAAATCGTAATCTATCTCTGCAGGTTTGAAGCTGAACGCTAAGTTCGAATACATTGCCATCCTTGAAAAAACTGTCGAATACGGCCACGGCGCCGCGCCGCCGCTCGCCGATGCATGCAGGATGCCAGCGAAACCAGCGAAGCCTACGGCGAGAAACGAGCTCCAGGAGGCCAGCCATAGCGAATGACGTCACGTTAACCAACATGGCGGCGCCCAGGCCACCGTGGAATAAAAGTATAAACCGCCCACAAAAATGTCGTCAAAGCGCAATGGATGCCATTCGATCGGAAGGGCGGCAACAACACCACCTTCCCCATAGCTTGCGCAAATGCCAAATTGGCTGCTACTTTATTCGACCGTGTCGGCATTAACTTCACAACACATTCAGTGCCAAGCGAGAGTTAAAATGTGTACGAATCATGCTAGGCGAGCTTTACGATTGCTCTCCCGTTGTCCGAGCAAGTGTGTTAGCTCGCATTGACGGCTCCATGTGGCGAGCATAGTGGAGAAAAGAAGGTCGGAGCAAAGGGCCGCTCGTAAACTCGGCCAAGTCATGCTACTTTCGAAAGTTCCATTTTTCCGAAAAAAAAAGCGTTGCACATATATATGTAGGGAAACAGAAAAGAAGCGTCTATGATGGTTATCGCAATCCATCGGCGAGCGCTGTAAAAATGGCCCTTGTGGGGGGCCTCGTCCGCAGCCGCCGGCGGCGGTGGAGCGAAGCCACAGCGGAAAGAAAAACAGGACGTAACGGCCAGTGATGTTCGCTAAAACTAGTTGCCAGAGGCGCAGCGGGGCTGGCGTACAACCAAAGTTTTGTTGCTTGCTTGCCGAGCGTGAGCGCGTTTACCGGGGCAACATAAATCTGAACATGACCGGTGCATGGTGTAAGCACGCGTGCATGCTCTTTCGTACCGTCGGAAACAGAACGAATCACGGTGTTGTGGACCTCCTCCCCCTGTACTGTTGATCTTCTTTGTGGTATATATAAAACCAGAATGAATTATTTTCGTTTGTCCTGACAAAAGATTTCCGCGAAATCGTTTGCTAATTGCTCCCCTGAGTCACTGAGGCGGCATGAGAGCGATTCGTGAATGTCATATTCCGAATATTACTAAGGCTTGACGTTGGGCTAGCTGGGTACACATTATTCACACTAACAACAGCGCAGGAACGAGGACGGAAGAAGTGACAAACTAGAGCGCTGCTTTTCTGCTTGTCTACGCCATTGTTGCTACCTACGATGGCGATTTTTTTTTCTATTAAAACATTTGACATCGCAGCACACAACAAGAGTTATTTTCGAAATGTTTCGTATGGCAGCAGCTGCAGCATTCTTGCTACTTCATGGAAGAACCTCAAAACCTCATTTTCTTGGGCGACTGCAATTTCCTTCCCGAATACACATGCTTATGTCACATTGTTAGGCGGTGGCAGGACAGAGGACACGACCGATAAGGCGATGACTTAATGTGGAGCCATGAGTGCACGAACACCGGGGAAGGTCCAAATCAGTTCGTCGCCTTCCTTGTAGTAGGGTTACCAAGGCGCAATTCGCCACAGCTGACTTCTTCTTTCTCGTAGCATATTTCCCCAGTCGAGGCCGCAGACAATGGACGATGAAACGATGACGTACAAATCTTTACCGCCAAGCTGCATCTTTACCCACGAGCTGCATGCGCTCTTGTCCCGGAGCAATGATGCCCGCCATGGTCAAGGAGATTCGTTGAATCGGTTGAAGTCACGCTGGAAGAAATGGCGCGGGGTCTGGGCAAAGGGATCGCGTCTGGTTACAGCTAGTCTGGTGTCCCTTCACCGACGTCCCCGTGCTGGATCGGTGTGCGGCGGTGCTGAGCGTGGCTCTGCACGGCCGACATAGCGTCAACGGTCGCTTCAAGGCCAAGACGATAGGCGGCTGGTGGACCAGGCTGGGGAGGCACAGCGTCGCTTTACAAACCATGTTACGCAACGGCAGGAGCAAGGGGGAGAAGAAACTTAATGAATATGGTGAGAGCAGCTGTGCTTGTTGGCTTGCCACGCCGAGAGAAACATAAAATCAAACGTCTACTCATCTAATGACGACGATGTCTGAAATGCTCAACTTTTCAGTTGGTGATTCGTTGGCGGTCATTAATGTTGTAGGAGTTCACAGAGTTTTGTGAAACCTACAGTTTCCTTCAGAGCTCTTTGGTAACGGGACGGTCGCCATGAGAGAGGCAAAGAAAGCTTTCATCTGAGGAGGAGGAACACATACCCAGCTTCTCGCTCAAAATTCCAACCTCTCAGCAACCTAACAAAACCACTTTAGGAGAGTGATAGTTGGCATAAAGCCAGAAGTCATCGTGAATATGAAAAGGCTAAAAGAACTTTCCAGGATTCTGAATATTGTTTTGTGTAATTGTAAAAGCAAGTATTCACCCCAAATATTAGCTGTGCAAAAGAACTTTTTATTTCGCTAAAAAATTGCAGAGTAATCACTGTTGAAAGGAGTGCCATGAGCGGGAAAGCTGTACATTTGAAACTTTTATTGAATAACAAGACTTTTGGTGTCACTGATGGCTGGGGTCCCTAGTCCAGGACTCCACTGAGTCTGGCCTTCTCCCGGGCCAGGTTGACCAGATAGAGCTGCTCTTGCAGGCTCGAGTTGGCCAGGGCTGCATCCCAAAGCGCAAGGTTTTCTCTGGTGTTGTGTCTGCACGCGAATTCCTGTAGCACTCCCAGATGATGTGGTATATTGTGGGAGTGCTGCTGCAGGTTGAACATTCTCGGCGGTATTTTCCTGGGTAAATGAGCTATACCTGTGGAGGTTTGGATAAGTATTTGTTTCAATCTGTCTCCAGGAACATAAAAAACAAAACTGGTTTGTTTTCACAATCGTGATAAAAACTTGATGAGTTGAAACCTGTGTAGTCGGCTACCCACCCGACTACCCACCAGGGTAGTCGTATTTGGTCCACTGAGAAGCAATTCAAACCTTTTATTATGTATAGCCCCCATAGTCACCCACGTGATTGACACACAGAACAGAGACTCTAATCAAGTTTTGTCAGCCAGTTTGTGTTCCCAACATGACAAAGGCATTCCGCTGAACAGCACACCGGGAGGCACACGTCGCGCATTACTCCGAGAGGGTGATATGTCGCGCGAGTACATTCCCACAATCAACGCTCGATGTGCCCGGGGAGCCTCTTTCCTGCTAACGTGCAGGCACGTGTGCACCCTCCGCATTGACTGCGCTGACACGCACGCACTAGGCGCACCTTTAGCCAACCAGAACTCGGGAGAAGCGCTGGCGTTGGGGCAACGCGTTAATCGAATTTCTGCCCCGACTGAACGGTTTCGAAGTTTCTTGGCTGAGCCGATTATTTTCTTTTACAGAAAAGCAACTTTCGTCCAGCGGTTTCGAGGAGGATGCACAAGTTAACCTTTTGTCCGGAGACACACCTCCGGCGACACACCCCTCGAAGCGCTTCGCATGGTTTGCCGGGCCCGCTGTCGGCGCTGTGCACAAGGCCCCTTTTTAAGTCGCTCTTCTAACGTAGCGGCGGGGGCCGCGACAGGAGCTGGTCGGCAGCAGACCGAACCCGCGGCCTCCCACGCATGCGCCGCTGGGTTGTCTCAGGCTATGTGACTTATCTTGCGCCACGTTCGGCGATAATGAAAACGAGGCCGGGCCTCTTTCTGTGAGCGTTGCACGGGACCGAACGGATTTGAGCCCTGGTTGGCTACATCAAAGGTTAACCAAGCGAAACCAATACTCAACCAGACTAAGCCAAGCTTTTGTTTGCATATCCAAGGTTAGCTGAGCTAAGCCGCAACCATTTTTTTACAGGAACCTCCCTCAGAAATTTGAAGTGAAACAAAACTATTGTGAGGCGTTTTACGCTTTCTGCGGTAGCAGGTTCTTGCTGGCCATCTGACGGCAACAACGCCAGATTTTTGTACTCATGAAGCATAACAAGCGAAAAGAAATTCCCTTGTTGGAAGCTAATTTTAGTTATGATAATGCACGTGGCTGAGGGAGCAATGAACTTTTATCAAGGGAGCCACCAGTAGGGGTGTTATTTACTGAATTGTGTCAATGGTGCTGTATATGTGATTTCACCGCATATAATAAAGACGTGTAAGAAGAATGGATTTCCATTGAACGCATTTGGAACGGAGTTCAGCTCAAAGCTTCAGCCAAAAGTGGGAGTTACAAGTCATGCATGCAGAAGGTATACTAGTGTTTCCCAGATTTAATCTGAGGACGGTAACAGGAAAAACCAAACTGGCGTGTTTTTACAATCCTCATAAAAAACTTGAGGAGTTGAAACCTGTGTTGCTGCATTCCAAAATTTCCAAAGGCTGTTCGTGTGATCCACTAGAGCTAAGTGTTAGTGTGACGTATTTGAGATTCGAATTAGATGGGAGGTTGTCGTGGCGCGCTCATGTCGAGAGCATATTCAAAAAGTAATGTTGTGTTGCCGCTCAGCTGTATCAAATTAAAAACAGTGCTAGTGTTAAGTTAAGAAAGATTGTTTATTAAGCACTGGTGGAGGGGATATTCAGATACGGAATTTCGTTTTATGGCTTTTGTTCTGACACATTAAAATAAAATTGTTATAGAGATTGCTCAAAACAATCCCATGGACATTTATTTAACCATTTATAGAATATTTACATAGAGTTTCCATTACAAAATGACCACCGCGTTTTAATTAACAGTCTATAGCGCCAAGTCAATAGATCTTACTGTCTCTGAATGCAGTTACTCATGAGTTTCTTGTAGCCGTTTTATAAAACATTTTCTATAAGCTTTCTATACAATTTTTAGTGAGTACAGTCGTAAGCGCCTGTTGCGTGTGTGTCAGGTTTGAATACAGTTTCTGAGATAATTTTTTGTTAAAATTATCGCAATTACTTTTCTATAAAATTTTTATAGAGTATAGTCGTAACATCCTGTGGCGTGTGGGTAAAGTTTGAATATAATTTTTTACCAGTTTTTATTAAATTTACCTTAATTATTATTGAGCATGGTCGTAACATCATGTTGCGTGTAAGTGAGGTTTGCATAGTTTCTGATGGAGTTTTATTAAATTTATCTCAATAACATTTTTTGAACTCTTTTTTTTGCACAGTCATAACATACCTTTGCATATGAGCCAATTTTGAATAGATTTTATGATCCGGTTTTATTACATTTATCTCAATTAGCTTTCTATAAAATCCTATTGAGTATAGTCGCAATGTCCAATGTCTCGTGAGGCAGGTTTTCTCGCACGTTTTAACAGTGCGGCTCTTTAGGGGGTCACACTGTCCGGCGGTCATGTCAGTAACTCCAGGCGCCACCGCTCCTTAGTGCTTTCAAGACGAAGCGACGGGACGACCATCGCGCGATCTGGTTTCATGCCGCGTGGCACGCTTCGCATTAGGACCCCAGATGTATGCACCGATAAACTAACTACCAGACCTCCGTGGGTGGGCTCTAGAATAGGAAAACAGAGTTTATTGAAACTCAACATAATGAACGCAATAATGAACGCTTGCTGCGTGTTCGTAATAAGAAGTTTTTTGCCTGTCTAATGATAACAGTCTACAAATTAGGAGTTGGATTGACCCTATAGAAAGGCAATAGAGAATCTGTTAAAACTCCATATATTGAAGGCAATAAAATTATTGTTGCATTTTTGCAATAAAAAGTTCATTTTATATTGGCCACAGTTTTCAAGACGGGAGTTTTGGTTCACTCTACAGAACCGCAATATGAAGTGTATGAAAACTCAATTTCTTGAAGGCCATAAAATGTTTGTCGAGTTTGAGCAATAAAAAGTCTGTTGACTTTCTAACGAACACAGTCTGTAAGCGATGAGTTTAATCGACTTTTTATCGACTCTATAGAAACCGAATAGGGGGTCTATTAAAACTCAACGTCAATTTTCAGGAGGGAGAACAAATAAATGAAATAATCTTGAAGTGTGCAAAGCTATATGTTACGGCACAAGTTCAAATGATCTGGACAGAAAGAGCCTCGTGAAGGTGGTAGATCTTCCTACAGTAGAAAAGTTGCGGTATAACGTAACTGATGTAAACCATTATTGCGATAATCCGTATAAAGTGGTCAAGCAAAAGGATACGTTTGGTTTAAGAGAAAGTGAATATTACAGCGTACCAAGGATTTTCACCAATTGCGGGAATCGTGGCTGAGCGTATCATGTGCCTTCCCGTTTTAATAAGCTCCCAATGGACGCATTGCAAAATTCATCCTTGAAGGGAGCAAAGCGTACGTCGAAAAATGCATGCCTGGAAACGATATGAAATATAGTCGCTGTGTGTACGTGTTTTTGTTTTAAAGTGTCTCGATGGAGCAATGTTAACAGTGTACGGGCATGTTACCGGCGATTTTCGAGTTGAGTTTTTATGTTCTCCTAATGCGAAAAGTATAACAAGATATCAATGACAAGTTATTTGTTTGTCAAAAAGATTATTGACCTACATTATGTCCCTCCGTGATATATTTTTAGTGTTGTTGTTCACACAATGCCTTTTTATGGTACGTTTTTTATGCATTATTAAGGCATATATTGCATTGTTTTGTGCTTTCAAAAATTTATTTGTTCAATAGTTTCAAACTTCATTATATTATAATATAATGTTACGTACGTGAGTGATCATGTTTTGTTGCACTGCAGTTAACGTTGTTGGCCGCCTGTGCCGTACTCAAGCACGCTAGTGCTTTATCGGAAATGGTTCCATGTTGGGCTAGTTGGTGGTGAGATACAACGGAAGGAACAGCGCAAATTTTGACGAAGGACTGACAGAAACACACCCCGCAAGCGCTGACTGTCCACCTATCGCTTTATTACAAGTTGCAGAAAATAAATAGCACACTTGCAGGAAAATATGCAACAAGCGCGTACAGAAGAGAGAGGGCAAGACTGCCTAACCTGTCAAACCTTTATTATGTCACTGAATTTATCGCCACATCCACCTTTCCCTGGCCTCCAAGAGTGATAGCCCAACGAACCACCCCGACGAGCTTGCAGGCACAACTGAACCAAGGGAAAAGATAGCGGTGATCCCATACTTCCCATACTTCCACGATCTTTAGAAGATTTTTCACCGTGTGGACGTCAACGTCGCATTTTCGGCGTCAAACAATTTACCCGAGCAAAGCAAAACAAACAACCCTGTCCGCAGAGAAAACACCAAGTACACTACAAACCATAGGAAAAAAATTGCTAAATGAGAAAACGGTGTTGTATGCGAGATCCCTATGGCCTGTGGTAAGGCATAGACAGGCCAGACACGCCGATACTTAAATTAACGGGTAAAAGAACATCACTATAATGTCAATAGGCTATCACAAGGCCACGTGGGCCAGCACGTACAGTCGCATGCGATTTGAAGGTAATCGCGCAAGCGTCAATCGACCACGACGACAACGCCCCCGCGTTGCTTGCTTTGCTGCGCCTGGTTCCTTGTTTACGCATTCTTTTCTGCCTCGGTTGCTGTTTATTAGATGCGAAGGTATCTCATTCACCCGCCTTGTCCCTGCATCCGGCGTCGTCGTCGTTGGCGTCCGCCCCTCCCCCATTCTCCTCGTCGCGCGAGCTGCGCTCTCCGCCGCTCACCCCCTCTCCTCTGCGATAGCGAACACTCTCTCGCGAGGGGCATTGGATTGGATCAAAGTCTAGGTGGTGTTGATTGGATTCGATTGAATTGGCTTGGATTGGATTTGGATTGGATTGGATTAAAGTGGATTGTGTTGGATTGTGTTGCGTCATAGCCGCGGCAGGCGCACTGGCGCCGGCGCGTCCCCTCACCATTATGCGCGCTACAAAACGCGGTGCCTGCGCCGCTCCGCTTCATCGTTCAAGCGCCGTTCCTCCGCTGTCCAACGCTGCAACGTGAACCCCCTATGCGTCGCATCTACACAGGGGTTCCCGCGAGGGGAGGTGGGAGTTTTTTTCAAGCAGTCATCACTCCCGCGCGACAAAACCAGTAACCCATTCCCTCCTTTTTTTTTATCGCGCACGGCGCGACGACGTCCCACTTGTCGTATTTTACAGCAGTTCTCGAAAAGGTGCACACAGACACATTGCCTGGAACCACTGGGCATTTATAACAATGGGTGCCATCGCTGCTCACGATAACCAAGAAGGAAGCCCGGACGTGATTACAACAACACGCAATCGCTACAAAGCGGAAAGGGTGGGTTGTAAAGCTGGGCCCCAGGCGCACCAAAAAAAAAAAAATCGTCTTTATCGGTGAAAGATCGCGCGATTACCTTCAAATCGCACGCCACTGTACGTGACTGCCTGCTCTGTGCCGGTCGTATTGCCGCGTTTAAAAAACAACAGCAATCTTTAAGACATGAATAAATTTTAACTGCGCAACAGGACGAGGAGAACAGAGGGCACAGACTTACTGACTGCCCTCACTTTAAGCTTCTGTGAGAGCGTTTCCTTCTTTTCCGTATTTCTTTTTCAATGTTTTCGAGAAACTGCAATTTTAAATACTGAGTTGTTCGTGACTACAGTTTCTGACTCCTAGGACTGCATGAGAAAGAATCTTGGGGAGATCTGCGTTTTGCTGAAATAAGGTTGAAGAGTGATTTCGATGCATCGATGCGGACCCCTATGTGGTCCCGATCGTTCCGGACGGAGAAGCTGGAAAATAAACACAACAATAGGGTGCTAGGGTGCTTTCACTCAGCCTAACTCTTGCTTTCAGCAAGGCCTTTGAGCTGCCGTACTGACCGACAAAACGGAGCCCATCAGAGGGTGTATACCAAAGCATTGCCGTTTCCGGTTCTACGCTTTGTTACCTCCTAGCATGATTGGGCACAGCTTAGGATGAGGACGTTTGGTCCGCGGTTTCGCCAGTTCGTGTCACTTGGATTGCTGTCGCCTGGACCGCAAAAACTACTGTTTCTATTACAAAGACAAGTTCATGCTCTTCAGGACACAAATCATTGAAAATCAACTTCAAAGTATTAATAAGCCATACATTCCTTTAAATTTGCTGCCTCGCAATACATCAGTTTATTTGTAAAAGCGTCACTTGGGCCCACACCCAAATAAACTGTCTCAGACCCCGAATCAGAGGACATTTGTGGAATATTAAGCTCTGGGGATACTTGTGGGCAACGACAAATGCGTAGACGTTTTATTTTTAAACTTCTTTTAAAAACAAAATCGTATGCCACATTTTTAAGCAAGTTCCCTAAACCTCCTGGTCAGAAATTGTGGTATGCTTTCTTTTATTACGAAATACCAGGCCATGGAATAAAACCCAAGGAATCCCCCATCGCTGTGACTGCGAAACGCATAGTGACCACGTGTCGTTTTTTTTTTCCATAAACGATACGGAAACTTCTCATCACTCCAAAATAGTTAGATAATAAGCTCGGGCATCACAAAGCAGAGGTTGACGCAATGCAAAGGCATCCAACCACCTCAACGGAATGAAGCTCGCGGAAGGGGTCGGCAGCCGCGCACCCCGCTGGGAGCCCAGAATAGCGTGGGGGTCTTTGCATCATCTCACTTTCTCCACTCACTGTCTGAATTCGCTCCGTCCTTTCGTTTTGTGCTTGTGATCCTGGTCCTGCCACCAAGGCGTTCGCTGACACCGTGTTTTTCCCAGTTTGGGGCCGCACAGGCCACAAGGAAGAGGCAGGAAGGTCCGTGCCACGACGTCCTAATCAAGCTTTCCCCGTGCTGTGCTCATTATCGTTCGCGGATGCATTTAGCGGCTCAGTGAGCAGTTAGATTGGCTCAGCTGAAGCAGCAGCAGTTGATACTTGTTCCTTGAGATCGCTTACGGTCGTCGACTGATGATTCAGGCACCGAGTACATCAGCCTAATCTAACACTACCGGTCGCTCTTAGTATACCAGATAGTGGAGGGCTAGAAAAAGGTCGTGGTTTCTAACGATTCCAAGCCTTGATTTTGAATGATTATGTGGTTGAACGCACCGACGCTACACAGGCGATGAGGTGCGCTGTAGTGGAGGGCTCCTATGGATTAATTTTGACAACCTGGGGTTCTTTAGCGTGTGCCGCAATATCGAACACAAGGGCGCTTTGGGTTTTCGTCTCCATTAGAAAAGCAACCGCCGAGGCCGGGAATCTAATCCGCATACGTGGGCTCATGAGAACAATGCCTTAGCCACTGAGCCACCGCGGTGGGTGCGATTGTAAGTGTATCGATCTTAACAATTCTACTCTAAGCCGTTTGAAGACAATTCATTGCCGAACGGGCCGGTTATCATTCCCACGCATCGCAGCTCTTTACGAAGTAGCAACCCAGTCAAAGGTTTCTCGCGCATACCCACAATACTCTCACAGTCGCCCTTTTAGGGTTTGAACACACGGCGACTGAGAATGATCCTCTAGGTGTCGGTGTCCAATCTGTCTCCGTACTGTTCAAAGCGCACATAGAGGAATCCCCGTAGTCAAAACCATGACTGATGTATAGCAACCAACATGGGCGTATTTCGGGCCCAATATGGCCGCAACCATTATTATTTATTGATACGGCGAACAGTCAACCCCACTATAATCTGTTATTGACCTCAGCCTCGTCATCATCACCAGTCGACCATCGGTATCATCATCGACTGACGGTGAGAGGAAAACGACATCGTTCACTATCGGAAAGCGCGCGGCCGCTGTTTTAGGACCCATCGAGTTCGTGGCAATAAAGCCAATTCCATCAACCTTAAGCCACCAGGATCCACCGCCTTATCGGTGACGATATGTAGATATATCTACGCTATGAAGCTTTCATTATATCCTGCCCAGCACAATCAGAATTTATTGTGACATGTAGACGTCACAGCGAATTAAACAAACAGGAATGCGAATGCAAAAAATGAACGCCACTGCAGCGCCAGAATAATGCCCACGCTTTTATGCCACATTACTCGTGTCCACACTCAGGAATCATCGGTAATAGGGTAATAGCAATTAAATTAACTCAATAGAACATATGGAGATTACTCTGCATCACCCCCTTCTAGTTATGGGAACAGGACACATTCCTCACGTAGACGTTTATTACAGCGAAGTTGTATATGTCCCATCCCAGTCCTCATCACGGAGAAGCGGCTTCACATTACCATGGCCATCACGGTCCTCATCACGGTCCTCACCATCAGCGATGTCTTTTTTAAAAGTTGCGCAATCGGTTGATAACGGAGCTGTCGCGCCTCCGCGATAGCGCCGTTAACGAGCTGGTAACGCCTCTAGTCGTTATAACGGCTGGAGGCGTTATCACGCGCAGGCCCAGCTGGGCTTCATGCCGTTATCAATGACGTGCCCATTGCGCTTGTGGGAGGTTTAAACGTGGACGACTCACGCTCCAATGTTGCCTGCCGTCTGCCCTCTGTGCTCGAGTGGTTTGGGTTGGTGTCCTACACAGGCAGCAAGGTTATTACGACGCAGGAGGAAAAAAGACAGTCCCATGTTTATCCTCTAGAATAGAAAACGAGTTCTTACAAGTCACTTCATCTGATTAGCCAGGAAGTATGTTCAATCGCAAATTACAAACAAACTTGTTTTGTTTCGTGCATTTTGTGGACTACGTCCAGCTTCGCAGGTCATCATTCTTCACGGAGCAGAAGGGACAGATTTTTTTTCTTCTACAAACACAAAACATACCCAATGATATGGACGCACAGATGCAAGCCAAAAGCTGCGGCCTTAGCTCGTATCACCTCCGGGTAATCCTCTGTTATTTTTTAGATGCGGAGCATCTCTTTCTCGGGGGCGTGTCACTTTTCCGTGCCCCGTCTGCAGCGCCTCTGATGATGATTGTGGCAGGGTGCCACTAGGGATTGGCCAACCAAAGAATCCCCCACGAGATAGCTTCGCGTTCAACCACCGTCGTCATCTTCCCGTAGGGGAACGCCCTGCGAAGAGGAGGGCGTGTACGTTGCTCTCAGCCGGTGCACCATCGTCAACAACCTTTACCTCACCAACGCTGACGGAGAATACCGATTCTACCAAAGAGACGACAAAATCGACAAGAACATGATCGACGAGTTTCGGTGCCTCGAGAACCACCGCCTACTCACAGCCACACAACAGTACTTGCGTCCCTTTGCAACCGGTGTGAACCCGGACGCGGAATTCCCCCTGGCGCTACTAAACACCAGATCACGCAACATAACGGCAACACAATGAAACCACACGGAACCCCCATGATGCTTCGCATCCTCATCAGGGTTCCCCAAGGGAAGATGGTGTAAGTTTTTTTTCTTACCTGGCCTTGCCTTATCTTACCTCATCTTACGTTGTCTTACCTTACCTACCTTACCTTATCTTACCTTGTCTTACCTTGCCTTGCGACTGCAGAGCTTCCGAGGAGACCAAGTCTTGAAACGAAGTGAAGACAATAGCGAGGACAAAGAACTATCCCATTTTTTTGAAAAACGTACTCCGAGTAGATGATGCATCTCGAATCTGATTATAAGAACTTGGTTGTTAGTGAATATTTAAATGTTTTTATGGCCCATATTTTCCCACTGTTGAGTTTGTTTTGACCTTTATAGTTGGAGAATAAAAAGAGAAAACCCTTGAATTGCCGTAGATATTATTCATGTGAACATGTAAAGCCGTTGGTATGGCAGTTCCAGCGACCGGTTTACACGTTACTGTGCTGGCTAAAGAGAAAAACAAAATGAAGCCGCTGCATGAATATCTTGTTGATATCTAGCAATACAGGAGATATTTTAGGCAAGTGCCAATTATTTATATTCTGGAGATTTATGGGCAGCAAAAAATCTAATTTTGTCTGTTTGGTTTTTTGTCACTCGTCTTCCGTGTGAAATATTGCACGGGCTAAACCTATTCTTGAATAGGGCTATAGTTGAATTGCATTGAATTTTTCTTAACTTGGGCTACTTAACCGCAGAAATTCTGGACTGTCTGTCTGTCTGTCTGTCTGTCTGTCTGTCTGTGACTCGATTCAGCCGGCCGGCCAAAGTGAAACAGAAGCTGCACAATAGTTTTATTTACCCACAGCCAGAT